>NC_056732.1:241231097-241416097 GCF_019279795.1 Protopterus annectens | reverse complement strand
ATTATGGTCATTGGAGACTCCATTGTAAGACATAGTACTGTCCCACTCACCAGGCTAAGTAAGGAGAAAGACATGGTCAATTGCTTATCAGGGCCCAGTATCCACCACATTAAGCATGCACTCAGGCCACTGGATCACAAGTATCAGTATGACTCAGTCATAGTCCATGTGGGTGTAACTGACCTGAGACATACCTCCCTAGACTATATGAAGATAAACATTATAGGGCTCACAGAATATGCATACCAGGCTGGTATGAGCCTAGCACTGAGCAGTATTTTATATTCTCCAAGGATGTTGCCACAATATAAACAGAAGATGACTGACTTTAATAATTAGCTTATTTTCTGGTGTCATTCTAAGAAGTTGCAATATTTGTCAGCATGGAAGGAGACGATCAACAGGCCATGCTGCTTTGCCAGGGATGGTCTGCAACTCTCCCTCTAGGCTTTTGAATGTTATCTAAAACTTTGTCCTACCCTGTAGTGCCTTCATTAGGAAATGCCAAACTGAAAGTACTTCCGATATAGCAAATCAAAACCAAGAAAATCAAAAAGTGTTCCTGCTCAATGTTAGGAGTCTAAACAAGAAACTCCACTCTGTACAAGCTTTCCTCACCCTAGAGAATGCTGATTTCTGTGCAGTCACAAATACCTAGTTTAAAGCCACAGACAGCACATTGGCAGTGCAAGGCTATAATGCCTTCCAAACATTTAGACCAGCTACTGCACAGATAGGGACTAAATGTGGAGGTGCCTCAGTTTACATTAAAAATAAATACACCACAAAGCTGGTCAAATAGCATGATTCATTTATGCTTCTCCATGTTCAAATCACCAAAGGCAAAATCCCATACCACTTCCTTGCAAGCTGTATGTCCCCCTCTATGATCTAGGGAACCTTTAACATGTACCATGCTTATGAGTGATTTTAATTACCCCACTATTAACTGGGAATTATAAATGACACCAAATGTGTAAACACAAATATTTCTGGATTTTGTAAATACAGGCTCCCTGGACCAGACCGTCAATACTTTAGCTTGCAGTGCAAGCATACTGGATCTAATCCTCACTAGTATGGACAGAGATGCACGCTCCTTAGTGTAATGTCCTCTCTGGTATGGTCAGATCACAAAATGGTTGCCTTTGAAGTAAAAAATAAAACCCTGAACCCTAACTAAGCCTGGAATGTTCAGGAACTACTTTTAAGCTAACTTCCTACTTTTAAATGATAACCTGGCAAAATTTCAAGCCCCCCATAAGCCCTGAGGACACTGCTGTTTATGTGGAACATTTCATAGAAACCCTATACAAACATGTTGATAGTTGTATAAGGAAGCTGTACCTACCAGGAATAAGTAGAGAACAAACTCAAAAACTAGGCCATCTTGATGGAATCACAACATCAATAGGTTGTATAACAGAAGGAAGAAAATCATGGAAAAAAATTAGGAGGTGTAGCATCCAGCAGGATAAAGGCACTCTTATCAAATTAAACAAACAGCTCAGAGGACAAATAAAGTCTATGAAAGCTAAATCTGAGGTAAATTTTGTCTCCCAGGCCAAGGACAACCACAAAACATTATTTAGCTACAGTATGTCTACAACCTAAAAGACAGTACAGAATCATGTGTAGAGCTTATTGCAAATGGAGCCACATATACTGAGCCAGAAGATACAGCAAAACATCTGGCAGACAAATTCAGATCTAACTTTACCCCTCTCTCCCCCTCAACTTTCCTAAAGGAAATACCATCAAATATAACTCAATGTACTATCACTAGGGAACAGGTCCTCAATGCTCTCTCTAAGGCCAAGAACACTACATCAATGGGCCCAGACAATATCTCATGATGCATTCTAAATAGCATGAGACATGACCTATTGGGCCATATGGAACTGCTATTTAAACTTAGCCTCCAAAAAAAACTTCATCCCTCACAAATGGAAAACAACAACAGTCATCCCTCTGCACAGAGGTGAGCCATCTACAGACCCTGGAAACTACAGATTCATAAATCTCACCCATTTCATATACAAAGCCATGAAAAGAATTATCATGGAAATGATCAATAATGACACAGGAAATCTTCAGGCACTGGAGCTAACCCAATTTGGTTTTGTATAAGGCAGGTCATGCCTAATGAAACTTGGTGGACTACTTTGAGGAGGTCACCAAAGAAACGGATGAGTGCAAAATTGTTTACACTGCCTACCTTGGCCTGATCAAGGCATTTAACACAATAGCCCACTTGGGCATTGTTGATGAACTCAAGAGATTAGATATTAAGCCTTATGTCACCCAATGGACAGCCAGCTGACTCACAGACAGTACACAGGAAGTTAGAACTGGGGAGTTCACCTCAACAAACAGGCCAGTCACAAGCACAGTCTCACATGAATTGACCTTCTTCTTTTGGAATTTACTTCTCTAAAGTCAAGGCCAATGTCAGGGACCACTGGATGACCAAATTTGCAGATGATTGCAAATTAGGAGCAGTCATAGAATCCCCCACTGAGAGTAGTGTTCTCCAGGAAGGTCTGACACAGGCAAATAACTTGTGCCAGAGCCATATACTAAAACTAAATGTCAAGAAAAGAAAAATAGTATCATTTGGGAAATCATCCACCCATGGTAACTATCATACTGACAACATACTCTAAGAGACAAGCTAGTAGTTAGGGACTTGGGAGCACACATACAAAGTAATCTAGCCTTTGACCATCACAGGGCTCACCCAGACTCTGCTACACGTTGCTGTGAAGGAAAGGTTAGTTTGCTTTTTATTTGTTGTATTTTGTATTACTTTACTGCCTTTTTATATTTTGTATACTGTGATTTGTTTTCTTTACCTTGTGTTTTACTTGTAGTCTGCTTTTAACTGCATATTAAAACTTCAAAAGAGACCACAGCTCTGTCTCTTGTGAGTCAGGCAGAAATTTTTCCCACCCACCCACACTGTTACTATTTTGTTCTTAAATACCACTGACTTTCTAGTTGCCTGCCTCTTATGTTAATTTGACCATATATCTCATTTCCTCTCTGCTTTCACTGGCTTGTGTGAGTAAGCACAAAATTATCATTTTGTGAAATCACTCCCCTTCAACTATTTAAATTTATTGGCCATCCTACTGTATTCCATAGTACCAGAATACAAAAGTGATCACCCCCTTTCAATCTATCTTGCTGTTTTAAAAATAGTGACTCCCCACTAAAACTTAACTTTTAGACAGGTAAAACTTAAGTTACCTACTTTCACATCTAACTTCTCTAGTGTACAGTGCAGAATTTAGGGTAAATAATTTTTTTTTCATCTTACCTTTAAGCATCCCTGTGACTAGCACCTGCTCTAATAACTGCTGGAAAGCACTAGGAAGCCTTAAACTGATACAAGCACTCAACTCTCCTTGTTAATAAGGAGAAATTAATCATACGCACTAAACAGCCTATAATTGCAAAGTAGCTTGCTAAGGTAAGGAAAAACAGCTCCTGTACTTTACAAAAAAAGTGCCAAACCAGGCATGTCCAAGGGTCAGCTTCCGGTGATTTCTCCTGTCCACCTGGTGAATCTGGGCATACTGAGGGAATGCAGCAATTGTCTCATGTACACAGAAAATGCTCTCCTCCTACCACACAACACTACAACCTGTGAGAGATGCACTTACATAGCCAAACTGGAAGCAAAGCTCTCTCCACCCAAGATTGTACTAAACAGTCAAGAGGAGAAGGTTAACACCCGCACTACACCTCAGGCAACATATAGACCTTCTAAACCCACACCACCAACACCCACACATAGCAGCAATAAATCCACATATGCGGAGGCCCTTAGCTGTAACCTGCCCAAGCAACAAGGACCTCCGAAGCTGAAACGCAAACAAACAGCAATCACAACCAAAGTGTCACATAGCTCACAACACCAGTGTGCCACCCAGCAACAGCCCCTAAGGCAAGACAATGTAACACTTTAGTCATAGGTGATTCTATAGTCAGGCACACTGATGTCCCACTCACCAGGCTGAACAAGGAGAAAATTACAGTCAGCTGCCTGTCGGGTGCCAGGATCCGCCACATAACACATGCACTCAAGTCACTCCACAACAAGTACAAATATGACTCTTTCATTGTCCATGTTGGAGTGAATGACTTGAGATGTACCTCCCTGGACTACATGAAAAGAGACATGAAAGAGCTCTCGGATCATGTGGCCCAGGCAGGTATGACCCTAGCCCTGAGTAGCATCCTGCCTTCTCCCAGAATGATACCACAATATAAGGCCAAAATGATTGACTTCAACAATTGACTAAGCGTCTGGTGTCATTCATCCAGTATCTGTCTGCCTGGGATGACATGATCGACAGACCAGAATGCTTTGCCAGAGATGGTCTGCACCTGCCACCCCTGGGATTCAGGTTAATGGCTAAGGCTCTTGCCACCCTTATAGTGCCTTTTTTAGGCAAAGTTCAAAGGACAAAACCACCACCGTAACAGGTACAGGCATGCAAAATATGAAGGTAATGTTACTCAATGCTAGAAGTCTAAACCTCAAGGCACTCCTAAAAATGGAGAACATCGATATCTGTGCAGTAACTGAGACCTGGTTCAAGGCTCCAGAGAGCACCCCTGCAATACCAGGCTACAACTCTTACCACACTTTTCGGCCACCAAACCAAGATCGAAACACTAAAGGTGGAGGAGTGTCTATATTCACCAAGGATATTCACACCACCAGGCTAGTTGCCCAACACAATGTGTCTGAAATTCTCCAGGTGCAACTAACATTAGGTAAGACTGCAATCCAAATTGTAGCTTGCTACAGATCCCCCACCATGCCCCAAGATTCTCACTACACCTTTCTAAACATACTGGAAAATATTAAGATACAACCAAACACCTTAATACTGGGTGACTTCAACTACCCTGCCATTAACTGGTAAAACTACTTGTGTACCAACATCTTTGCCCAACGGTTCTTGGAATTCATAAATTCCAACGCCCTGGATCAACTAATCCATTGTCCCACCAGGGGCTCCAATATCCTAGACCTGGTCATTACCAACATGGGAGATCAATGCTCCACACCTATTATCACCCCCTTGTTGGTCAGATCAGACCATAAGCTAATCACCCATAACATCCACATCCCACCCCCACCCCCCAGTAAGGAAACCTTCATAAAAAACTCCAAAGCCAACTTCATGCTACTCAAGTCAGACGTGACAAACTTCATGACACCCATGCGGACAGGAACTGAAAGTTCAACTGCTGAGTCCTACACTAAGGCACTGTACGAGCACATGCACTCATGTATGAATCGTGCCATCCCACATAGAACCAAGATGCTCTCCTCCAAAAAAATGAAGCCAATCTGGTGGTCTCCTGCCATAAACAAACTTTACAACAAAAGGAAGAAACTGTTGCCGAAAAGAGGAAAATCCCAGGATGCAAAAAACCCCCCTTACCAGCCTCAGTAAGAAGCTGAGGTCCCTCATAAAATCCTCCAAAGCTAGTTACGAAAATAAAATTGCCAAAGATTCCAAAGACAACCACAAGGCATTCTATAACTATGTCAGGAATCTAAATGGCAATGCTCAGATCTGCTTTGAGCTACAACAGAATGGCATTGAATATACTGATCCCAAGGATATTGCCAATATCCTGGCAGATCGATTCAGTGCCAAATTCACCCCCCTCTCTTCCCGTAAATGGCCCATCTCAATACCGGAAGATTGCCAAATTTTGGTAATAACGGCCACACAGGTAAAAAACGCACTCTCCAAAGCTAAGAATACAGCATCCATGGGACCAGATAACATCCCGGGCTGTGTACTACATGAACTACAAAATTAACTGGCACCTCACCTAAGTATCATGTTTAATCATAGCCTCATCTCAGGCTCTGTGCCCACTGAGTGGCGCACAGCTACAGTTATTCCACTCCACAAGGGGGGGATCCACCTTGGATCCTGGGAACTACTGCCCCATCAGTCTGACAAGCCTGATCTGCAAGGCCATAGAATGTATTATCATGGAACTTATAAACAAAGACATTGGCAACCTTCAAACACTGGACTCCACCCAATTTGGGTTTGTGAAATGCCGATCTTGTCTCATGACCCTGATTGACTTCTTTGAATCAGTCTCCAGAGCCGTGGACAAGGGTAAGGCAGTCCACACAGCCTATCTGGACCTCACCAAGGCCTTTGACACCATCCCCCACTCTGGAATCATAGATAAACTTACTAAGCTGGGCATTGATCCCTATGTCACTCGATGGGTTGCCAACTGGCTTACTGACAGAACCCACACTGTAAAAGTAGCTGACTCCAAATCCAGCTTCACACAAGTGACAAGTGGAGTACCTCAGGGTTCAGTCCTGGGACCTCTCTTGTTTGGCATCTACTTCTCTGAAGTACAGGCCAATACTAAGGGACACTGGCTAACAAAGTTCGCAGATGACTGTAAACTGGGAGTCATTATTGAATCTCCAAATGATGTGGATACTCTACAAAAGGGCCTTACAGAAACAGATGCTTGATGCCAGATCCATGGGCTTAAGCTCAATGCCAAGAAATGTATAGTTATCCCCTTCGGGAAAAAACATGTACCCATGAATTACCACATAGGTGGAAGTACACTAAACATCGAAAGTGTGATAGGAGACTTAGGGACACAGGTGGACAGTGGTCTCACCTTCGATAACCACATCACCACAACAGTCAAGAAATCCTTCAATGTGGCACACCTCATCACTAAGGGCTTTTCATCCAGAAAAAAGGAGGTCATTGTCCTACTGTACTCATCTCTCATTAGACCCATTATAGAATACAACACCCCATTTGGTATGCGCCTTTCAAGACACCTGCAACAACTGGAAAGGCCACAGAAATACCTCACTAAAAGAATCACAGGCCTAAAGCAGATGCCCTATGCTGACCGCCTTAAGAAACTCCAGCTGTACTCTGTCACATATCGTCTACTCAGAGGCGATCTCTGCTTAGCATACAAGGCCATGTCAAACCCAGAGCTGTTGGACGTGTACACTTAACAAAATCTCAATCCCTCAGAGCCACATGCTCCAGGGATCTAAACCTTGTTATCACAATAAACAAAACATGCTGGAGGGATAGTTTCCTGACCCAGAGACTCCCCAGACTCTGGAATAGACTGCCCATACCTGTCAAGCAGAGCACCTCTTTGGCCCTCTTCAAAAGGAACCTTGACGATTGGATGGGAGAAAGGAATTGCACCCCTGGGATCACATCAGTTGCCCTGCTAGACAGGGGTCCAGGAAGTGAATAGTGTGGGAAGAAATAGCCAGGGAATTGTTATGGCTAGCCTTGTATAGGTCCTAGTGCCGATAGCCTAGTACCAACCTATGAACCTATGAATATGTCTATAATAGTGAGGAAATCATTCTATGTTGTGCAAGTTATAAACAAAGGTATGGCATCTGGAGTTTCATTGTCCCACTATATTTATTGTTCATCAGATATCATTGAGTACAATGCCCCATTTGGTATGTACCTAACCAGGCACATCCAACAATCGGAATGTCTACAGAGGTTCCTCACTTAAAGAATACAGGGTGTAAGTAACATGTCTAGGTGTCTCACAGGGGGTCCATTCTTGGTCCCCTCCTTTTTAGTATTTTTACCAATGCAATGACCTTACTACTCCCACCCCCTAGCCATCACAATTCAATATGCAGATGACTCTACTGTTATATGCGCAGCACCAACTTTACAGCAACTTCAAAACATAACTCAAAGGTCCTTTACTGAAATTGAAACATGGTTATCAAACTTGCAGCTTATCCTTAACTTCAACAAAGCTAAACTTAGGATCTTTCCAACCTACCGGTAGACCCTCAGAACTCCCTTCCAACTTCCGCATACCACTGCTTTAGGGACAGAAATACAAAACTGCTAGGAGTTATAATTGACAACAGGCTGACAATTTATTCGACTTACATATATTCCAAACAATTAAAAAAAGTTCACAAAAATAGGGGAGCCTATACAGATATAAAAAATCTCCTAACAAAGCTAAACTTAGGATTCCCTTCAAAAACCTACCAGATCTCCTCAGAAAAAAATCCCTCTGCACAGAGGTGAGCCATCTACAGACCCTGGAAACTACAGATTCATAAATCTCACCCATTTCATATACAAAGCCATGAAAAGAATTATCATGGAAATGATCAATAATGCCACAGGAAACCTTCAGGCACTGGAGCTAACCCAATTTGGTTTTGTATAAGGCAGGTCATGCCTAATGAAACTTGGTGGACTACTTTGAGGAGGTCACCAAAGAAACGGATGAGTGCAAAATTGTTTACACTGCCTACCTTGGCCTGATCAAGGCATTTAACACAATACCCCACTTGGGCATTGTTGATGAACTCAAGAGATTAGATATTAAGCCTTATGTCACCCAATGGACAGCCAGCTGGCTCACAGACAGTACACAGGAAGTTAGAACTGGGGAGTTCACCTCAACAAACAGGCCAGTCACAAGCACAGTCCCACATGAATTGACCTTCTTCTTTTGGAATTTACTTCTCTAAAGTCAAGGCCAATGTCAGGGACCACTGGATGACCAAATTTGCAGATGATTGCAAATTAGGAGCAGTCATAGAATCCCCCACGGAGAGTAGTGTTCTCCAGGAAGGTCTGACACAGGCAAATAACTTGAGCCAGAGCCACAGACTAAAACTAAATGTCAAGAAAAGAAAAATAGTATCATTTGGGAAATCATCCACCCACGGTAACTATCATACTGACAACATACCCTAAGGGACAAGCTAGTAGTTAGGGACTTGGGAGCACACATACAAAGTAATCTAGCCTTTGACCATCACAGGGCTCACCCAGACTCTGCTACACGTTGCTGTAAAGGAAAGGTTAGTTTGCTTTTTATTTGTTGTATTTTGTATTACTTTACTGCCTTTTTATATTTTGTATACTGTGATTTGTTTTCTTTACCTTGTGTTTTACTTGTAGTCTGCTTTTAACTGCATTTTGAAACTTCAAAAGAGACCACAGCTCTGTCTCTTGTGAGTCAGGCAGAAATTTTTCCCACCCACCCACACTGTTACTATTTTGTTCTTAAATACCACTGACTTTCTAGTTGCCTGCCTCTTATGTTAATTTGACCATATATCTCATTTCCTCTCTGCTTTCACTGGCTTGTGTGAGTAAGCACAAAATTATCATTTTGTGAAATCGCTCCCCTTCAACTATTTAAATTTATTGGCCATCCTACTGTATTCCATAGTACCAGAATACAAAAGTGACCACCCCCTTTCAATCTATCTTGCTGTTTTAAAAATAGTGACTCCCCACTAAAACTTAACTTTTAGACAGGTAAAACTTAAGTTACCTACTTTCACATCTAACTTCTCTAGTGTACACCGCAGTATTTAGGATAAATAATTTTTTTTTCATCTTACCTTTAAGCATCCCTGTGACTAGCACTTGCTCTAATAACTGCTGGAAAGCACTAGGAAGCCTTAAACTGATACAGGCACTCAACTCTCCTTGTTAATAAGGAGAAATTAATCATACGCACTAAACAGCCTATAATTGCAAAGTAGCTTGCTAAGGTAAGGGAAAACAGCTCCTGTACTTTACAAAAAAGTGCCAAACCAGGCATGTCCAAGGGTCAGCTTCCGGTGATTTCTCCTGTCCACCTTGTGAATCTGGGCATACTGAGGGAATGCAGCAATTGTCTCATGTACACAGAAAACCCTCTCCTCCTACCACACAACACTACAACCTGTGAGAGATGCACTTACATAGCCAAACTGGAAGCAAAGCTCTCTCCACCCAAGATTGTACTAAACAGTCAAGAGGAGAAGGTTAACACCCGCACTACACCTCAGACAACATATAGACCTTCTAAACCCACACCACCAACACCCACACATAGCAGCACTAAATCCACATATGCGGAGGCCCTTAACTGTAAACTGCCCAAGCAACAAGGACCTCTGAAGCTGAAACGCAAACAAACAGCAATCACAACCAAAGTGTCACATAACTCACAACACCAGTGTGCCACCCAGCAACAGCCCCTAAGGCAAGACAATGTACCTAACACTATAGTCATAGGTGACTCTATAGTCAGGCACACTGATGTCCCACTCACCAGGCTGAACAAGGAGAAAATTACAGTCAGCTGCCTGTCGGGTGCCAGGATCCGCCACATAACACATGCACTCAAGTCACTCCACAACAAGTACAAATATGACTCTTTCATTGTCCATGTTGGAGTGAATGACTTGAGATGTACCTCCCTGGACTACATGAAAAGAGACATGAAAGAGCTCTCTGATCATGTGGCCCAGGCAGGTATGACCCTAGCCCTGAGTAGCATCCTGCCTTCTCCAGAATGATACCACAATATAAGGCCAAAATGATTGACTTCAACAATTGACTAAGCGTCTGGTGTCATTCATCCAGTATCTGTCTGCCTGGGATGACATGATCGACAGACCAGAATGCTTTGCCAGAGATGGTCTGCACCTGTCACCCCTGGGATTCATGTTACTGGCTAAGGCTCTTGCCACCCCTATAGTGCCTTTTTTAGGCAAAGTTCAAAGGACAAAACATGCAAAATATGAAGGTAATGCTACTCAATGCTAGAAGTCTAAACCTCAAAATGCACTATCTCAAGGCACTCCTAAAAATGGAGAACATCGATATCTGTGCAGTAACTGAGACCTGGTTCAAGGCTCCAGAGAGCACCCCTGCAATACCAGGCTACAACTCTTACCACACTTTTCGGCCACCAAACCAAGATCGAAACACTAAAGGTGGAGGAGTGTCTATATTCACCAAGGATATTCACACCACCAGGCTAGTTGCCCAACACAATGTGTCTGAAATTCTCCATGTGCAACTAACATTAGGTAAGACTGCAATCCAAATTGTAGCTTGCTACAGATCCCCCACCATGCCCCAAGATTCTCACTACACCTTTCTAAACATACTGGAAAATATTAAGATACAACCAAACCCCCTAATACTGGGTGACTTCAACTACCCTGCCATTAACTGGGAAAACTACTTGTGTACCAACATTTTTGCCCAACGGTTCCTGGAATTCATAAATTCCAACGCCCTGGATCAACTAATCCATTGTCTCACCAGGGGCTCCAATATCCTAGACCTGGTCATTACCAACATGGGAGATCAATGCTTCACACCTATTATCACCCCCTTGTTGGTCAGATCAGACCATAAGCTAAACACCCATAACATCCACATCCCACCCCCACCCCCCAGTAAGGAAACCTTCATAAAAAACTCCAAAGCCAACTTCATGCTACTCAAGTCAGACATGACAAACTTCATGACACCCATGCAGACGGGAACTGAAAGTTCAACTGCTGAGTCCTACACTAAGGCACTGTACGAGCACATGCACTCATGTATGAATCGCGCCATCCCAAATAGAACCAAGATGCTCTCCTCCAAAAAAATGAAGCCAATCTGGTGGTCTCCTGCCATAAACAAACTTTACAACAAAAGGAAGAAACTGTTGCAGAAAAGAGGAAAATCCCAGGATGCAAAAAACCCCCCTTACCAGCCTCAGTAAGAAGCCGAGGTCCCTCATAAAATCCTCCAAAGCTAGTTACGAAAATAAAATTGCCAAAGATTCCAAAGACAACCACAAGGCATTCTATAACTATGTCAGGAATCTAAATGGCAATGCTCAGATCTGCTTTGAGCTACAACAGAATGGCATTGAATATACTGATCCCAAGGATATTGCCAATATCCTGGCAGATTGATTCAGTGCCAAATTCACCCCCCTCTCTCCCCGTAAATGGCCCATCTCAATACCGGAAGATTGCCAAATTTTGGTAATAACGGCCACACAGGTAAAAAACGCACTCTCCAAAGCTAAGAATACAGCATCCATGGGACCAGATAACATCCCGGGCTGTGTACTACATGAACTACAAAATTAACTGGCACCTCACCTAAGTATCATGTTTAATCATAGCCTCACCTCAAGCTCCGTGCCCACTGAGTGGCGCACAGCTACAGTTATTCCACTCCACAAGGGGGGATCCACCTTGGATCCTGGGAACTACTGCCCCATCAGTCTGACAAGCCTGATCTGCAAGGCCATAGAATGTATTATCATGGAACTTATAAACAAAGACATTGGCAACCTTCAAACACTGGACTCCACCCAGTTTGGGTTTGTGAAGTGCCGATCTTGTCTCCTGACCCTGATTGACTTCTTTGAATCAGTCTCCAGAGCTGTGGACAAGGGTAAGGCAGTCCACACAGCCTATCTGGACCTCACCAAGGCCTTTGACACCATCCCCCACTCTGGAATCATAGATAAACTTACTAAGCTGGGCATTGATCCCTATGTCACTCGATGGGTTGCCAACTGGCTTACTGACAGAACCCACACTGTAAAAGTAGCTGACTCCAAATCCAGCTCCAGACAAGTGACAAGTGGAGTACCTCAGGGTTCAGTCCTGGGACCTCTCTTGTTTGGCATCTACTTCTCTGAAGTACAGGCCAATACTAAGGGACACTGGCTAACAAAGTTCGCAGATGACTGCAAACTGGGAGTCATTATTGAATCTCCAAATGATGTGGATACTCTACAAAAGGGCCTTACAGAAACAGATGCTTGATGCCAGATCCATGGGCTCAAGCTCAATGCCAAGAAATGTATAGTTATCCCCTTTGGGAAAAAACATGTACCCATGAATTACCACATAGGTGGAAGTACACTAAACATCGAAATTGTGATAGGAGACTTAGGGACACAGGTGGACAGTGGTCTCACCTTCGATAACCACATCGCCACAACAGTCAAGAAATCCTTCAATGTGGCACACCTCATCACTAAGGGCTTTTCATCCAGAAAAAAGGAGGTCATTGTCCTACTGTACTCATCCCTCATTAGACCCATTATAGAATACAACACCCCATTTGGTATGTGCCTTTCAAGACACCTGCAACAACTGGAAAGGCCACAGAAATACCTCACTAAAAGAATCACAGGCCTAAAGCAGATGCCCTATGCTGACCGGCTTAAGAAACTCCAGCTGTACTCTGTCACATATCGTCTATTCAGAGGCGATCTCTGCTTAACATACAAGACCATGTCAAACCCAGAGCTGTTGGACGTGTACACTTAACAAAATCTCAATCTCTCAGAGCCACATGCTCCAGGGATCTAAACCTTGTCATCACAATAAACAAAACATGCTGGAGGGATAGTTTCCTGACCCAGAGACTTCCCAGACTCTGGAATAGACTGCCCATACCTGTCAAGCAGAGCACCTCTTTGGCCCTCTTCGAAAGGAACCTTGACAATTGGATGGGAGAAAGGAATTGCACCCCTGGGATCACATCAGTCGCCCTGCTAGACAGGGGTCCAGGAAGTGAATAGTGTGGGAAGAAATAGCCAGGGAATTGTTATGGCTAGCCTTGTATAGGCCCTAGTGCCGATAGCCTAGTACCAACCTATGAACCTATGAATATGTCTATAATAGTGAGGAAATCATTCTATGTTGTGCAAGTTATACACAAAGGTATGGCATCTGGAGTTTCATTGTCCCACTATATTTATTGTTCATCAGATATCATTGAGTACAATGCCCCATTTGGTATGTACCTAACCAGGCACATCCAACAATCGGAATGTCTACAGAGGTTCCTCACTTAAAGAATACAGGGTGTAAGTAACATGTCTAGGTGTCTCACAGGGGGTCCATTCTTGGTCCCCTCCTTTTTAGTATTTTTACCAATGACCTTACTACTGCCACCCCCTAGCCATCACAATTCAATATGCAGATGACTCTACTGTTATATGCGCAGCACCAACTTTACAGCAACTTCAAAACATAACTCAAAGGTCCTTTACTGAAATTGAAACATGGTTATCAAACTTGCAGCTTATCCTTAACCACAACAAAGCTAAACTTATGATCTTTCAACCTACCAGACCCTCAGAACTCCCTTCCAACTTCCATACCACTGCTAGGGACAATACAAAACTGCTAGGAGTTATAATTGACAACAGGCTGACATTCGACTTACATATATTCCAAACAATTAAAAAAGTTCACAAAAAATGGGAAGCCTATACAGATATAAAAATCTCCTAACAGACAGTTCTAGAGACGCTATTGCAAGGACCCACCTAATATCATCTCTTCTCTATGCCTCACCAATTTTCACAAACCTAAAAAAGTCTGACACAGAGAAATTAGAATCATGCTTTAACAAAATAGAGAAATTTGCTACAGGATCTCCATATAGAACACACCGTTGCTTTAATCTTATAAAACTATCCTGGCTAGAATTACCTTAACTCCTTGCTTACAACCAACTCACCATGACCCATGACACACAAACTACTCTATCAGCCTGAAAAAAACTCCTGCTCTCCTGGATTTACTTCATCCATATTCCAACCAAATCTCACTGCATTCTACAAATTAAGCATTACTATAAGTCATAAACGTAACAAATACTGATGGAGACTTTCTGTTCTCCTTCCACTTAGCTAAATCCAGGAATTTACTACCTCACACCATTAGAGCCACCATCAACTCAACCTAGTTAAAAAAAACTGCTTAAAAATTATTTTACTGGCACACGGCTCTTGTCATGCAACACTCTAGGCTAACCATGAATACCCACTCCTCTCCCTCCCATTCTTTAGGCTTTAAATATAAAAGTATCAACTGATAAATCTTTTCATGAAATCATTTTCTATGAACTCAATGTTCATATTAGCCATCTGTAAATACACTCTGAAATATATGCTATTCTTGGCTATCTGTAAACACTCATCCTAGTAAACCCTATTATAGTATTTCACTCTAACTTATGCTGACCCAACTCTATTTATCACTATGCTATTCTCACATCAAAATGTTATTACATAGTTCAGTCTGACCTAACTACTAGCCATTGCATTATATCCTCATATCTTGACTAGTAAGCTGTGTCTTGTATAATTATATAATTTTATATTATCTTGTCTATGAACTTTAATGCATGTATTTTTCTTACTATGTTGAGCTTTTGTGATGTGGTATGTAAGCAAATGTTATTACCTTGTCAACAAACTTTTTATTGCATTGCATTTTCTTACTATGTTGAGCTTTTCTCCCCGGGTCTCCTCTGAAAATGGGTACTGTCCAGTCACACTTTCCCAGTAAACAAATGTAAAATAAATAAAAATAAATAAATGTCCTATCCAGACTGACTCAGAGCCTATCCCTTTATTCTGCCTCCTACAGGTTGTTGAGGGGAGATCGTATGATGGCATACAAGACATTGTTGGACCCCACCCTGATGGACTTTTTGCATATCTGCAAAACAAACAGCACAGGAATTACCTATTCTAAAAACTTAAATCTTGCCTGTGATATAAATAAGACCTTCTGGAGATACAGGTATGTATTCTAGAGACTACCCCTTCTCTGGGACAGGCTTCCCATCAATTTGAAGCATAGTTCCTCCCTAACTCAATTCAAGTGTAACTTGGACAATTGGATGGTGAACAGGAAATTCATCCCTGGTTTGGCACATTTGTCTCTAGTGGACACAGGCAGCCTGAAAATGGTTCATCTCCCAGGCCCCTGCTTACACCTACCAAGGGTACCAAAATGTATGAGAAATTTAGGATGCTTGGCAAACCTTAAAAAGGCTTTAATGGTCATTAGCCCTATAGACATCTATGAATCTATGAACAACAAATGCTCAATATATATATATATATATATATATATATATATATATATATATATATATGTGTGTGTGTGTGTGTATACATATAGAGAGAAAGAGAGAGTGGAGTTGCATTCATTTTTTTCTTTATTTATTTTATGGGTGGTGAAGGCAGGTTGGGGGGCACAGCCTTTCCACAATAATTCCTAAAGTCTTGCATTTGCACCCCGCCTGAACACACACTAATACATCATTTGCAAATATTACATACTATACCCAGTATTTGCACTTTGTTTTAATATCAGGGACTCAGTTATGGGGAAGGGATATATGGTAGCATTATATCCTGGCATCTCAGACAGGTGTGAGCCATGCATAGCAGAGTAGTCAGTTCATTGTCATTGCCCCAACCATGAGAACTATGTACCTCTGCCAGGAGTTGCACTGCTACCTCCATGGCCCTGTGAGGTTGGGATGTTACCTGAATATTAGTGATGTCTGCTGGACAAGCTCTCCTCATGACTCTGTCCAGCACCATGACTCTGTGGCCTACCATGTCTGGGTGCAAACACCCACAATCACTGATGGAGCTGTGGAAGTATTGCCATTATAGAATTGGGATTTGGCACAGGCACATCTGCTAACACCAGAAGATATAGCAGCTCTCCAGCCAAGTGGATGCCCACCATCTTCTAGCAGACATTCTATCACAGACACTGTCCAATCCAGTGTGTCATTCATTCTTTCCAAAGAATCACCCACATGATTCAGGGAGTCACACACATCAGAATGAATGATGTTTAGTACTTGTACTGTCTTCTTCCAACATTCTAGTGGAATGTGCCTGTGTCTCCACCATGGACCTACAGATATGTCTGGTGGCACCTAATGAACACAGCATCAAGAGGAGGGTGGACAGCAGCCCTTCTGCAAGTACCTCTATATACCCTCCTGTGTGGCACCTCCCCCTCACAACAGATACAGGGAGAATCAACCAGCTCTGCAACTGGAATAACCACACTATCCTGATCAACTATGTTGCTCTCAACCTTTCTTATATTCGAAGCCTCTCTGTCATGGGTATACATAGGCATACTGACTGTGTCCAAAATATTGGCAGGGGATGTGGGAACCACAACTTCAGTGTCAGACTGACCCCTGACCCTCTGCATCCCTACAATATGCATCTTCATTGACACCATCATCATCAGAGGCTACTGATACACTGATAGCAGGTGTTAGGAATTCCACAGTGCCACTGTCAGGGTCACCCATGATAATAAAACAAATAGAAATATACTAAAGGTAAACAAATCTATGATTATCATGTGCAGGTGGTCTTGCAGACTGCAATCCTGATGTGCCTGTATGTAAGGAAGGGAAAGGAAAGAAGACTGGTAAGTATCACAATGTAAATGAAACAAGAAACAGAGAACAATACCCTCTACATGTGCAGATTAAGAATGATCTCATACAAAAGTCTGCTCACCAACTAAATATCCTCCAACAACCTCCTCTGTCTATTACTGTGTCATCTGACTTACACTTATTGCTGCTCTATGTATACCAGACACATAAGATTTATGCATATAAAAAATGGTTCTACTTATATAATCGACAAACCATAAACACGAAACCTCATCCACAAACACAAAACACACACCACAATAACAACAATCAACCAACAAAACACATCCCTGTCCAAACCACACACACAACACAAGCACACCAAAATCCTCACAAACCCACACTAAACCTCACATACACAACTATCTACACTATCACTACATCACTACATACTTACATTTACTTACTGACTGACCCTAAATCACTAAACCCACCCCTATCCCCACAGACCGTCAATATCCACCAAGTCACTATCCTCGGCGTCGGTGTTTTGATCCATAGCGTCAGTCTTCCAGATTGTCGATCTTCTGGCGCTCGCAAATTCATTGTCGGTGAAAGCAGCTGTTGGTTATGTAAAGTAGAACCATAAAAATATATACAATGACACTTACAAGTATTATTATCTTGCATACCTGAAAGTTTTATCTGGATATCTGACAGTGGACAGGAACATCTTTCTTTCAATTAGTGGTGGTTTGGTAGCAGGACCACCTCCTGTAGCCAACTGTTCCAGGGTAACTGTAGCCAACCTACAGTGGACTGATGTTATCGTATCCTTTGCTCTGTGTCATATCTGGAAGCAACTTCTCCCATGGCCTCTGACAGCACTGAGGTCATTGACCACCTGCTCCCATATCTTGTCTCAAACAGATTGGCTACCTCTACCTCTCCCTAAGAGAAAAACTATGTTCTGAAGTAAAACCTGGATAATGACCTAATTTTCTGTCTTAGTGAATGGTGACTTGGGGGGTGGGTACTGATTTCTTCTTGGATTCTATAACCCTCTATGAAATGAAACAGAAAACATACTCATAATTAAATGTATAATACACAGGCAAGATGGCTATGAAATCAGTTATGTATGCATCTATCATGCACACAGAAATTTAAAAGATAATGCTCCCTATGACTACACACAAGTTTACACCCCCCAATATATATATATATATATATATATATATATATATATATATATATATATATATATGGGTTCCGTTCAGAAGCTCGAAATTCTGAAATCTCAAATTTCAGTATTTTGAGCCCAAGAAGCCGAATCCACATAACAGTGAAAGTTTAGAAGCTCGAAATTCAAAACCTCGAATACCAGAGGTTTTGAATTTCACGCATCTAAATTTGCACTATGGTTATGTATTCAGGTAAGTGTGTGTGTGTGTTAAGGGGTTTGGGTAGGGGCTGTGGTGTGTGTCAGTGTGTTTTGTTGCTGTGATGTGTGTTTGTGAAGAGAAAGTAGCTTGTGTGGTGGTGTTTTGTCTGTATTTGCATGTAGTGGAACCTCGGAGTCAGAATATTTAAGTGGGGGGGGTGCGAGGAGCGCAGCCACTCACATGGGGGCCCCCTGTTTTCATGTAGTAGAGTGACTGTGTGTGTTTGTGTGGTGGATGGTGTGTGTGTGTAGTAAAACCGCAAAATTCAAAACTTCCAGTATTAGAGGTTTTGAATTTCATGGTTTTTAGTTTTAGTTGTTTTGTGGATTCCACTTTCTGGGCTCGAAATACTGAAATTCAAGATTTCAGTATTTCGAGCTTTTGAAGTGAATCCATATTATATATATATATATATATATATATATATATATATATATATATATATATATATATTAGTAAAATAACACATTTAACAGTTCTGTAATACTAGTAATACTAATTCACACTGTGTATCAAAAATAGTGAAAACTATTATAGTGCCATCTCCAGTTGAGTGGTGGTGGGCAGCCAGGTAGATATCGCAACATTAACACATTCTTTGGGCTACACATATAAAAATGCCTGACCTTGCCAAAAAGTTGTACTACAGTCTTCTGCAATAACTGTTCAAATTCCAAGAAGATGATAAAACCTACAAAGCATAGGTCAACATTCTTTAATAGATTTTGTAATGCAGATAAAGAAAAAGCAGACAGATGAAAAATGGTTGATATTTGGCAGTGAAATGTATCCTTAATGTTATAGTAAAATCATTCTGTAAGAATTAGCAACATACCTTGATAAAAAAGCAGTTTAGAAAGTAGATGCATCTCCAAAAGTGTGTGCATGTGGCAGTATCAGGCTCTCTGGAGCCAAACAGTCACCCCACTATGAGACAAATTCATTAGCTGCATGATTACCTTTATATAGTGTAGAGTCAGCCCTCTGAGTAATGTGAGTATGCAAATAAGGTGGTAAATCATTAGCATTCCTGAATACCACAATCTGCAGTAAGTGCAGACAGGCAGGGTAAAAATGGTGTAAGGAGCTACACAACTGCATGCACCCCGTCTAGTACAGCACGGATGAGCATTGAGAAGTGTTACATGCTAATGCCTTGTAGGTGTCTATAATTAATCTGACTGCAGGATCAATCAGGGTTTCACAGTCTCCCCTCTTTGATGTAAACTTACTTAGGGTGTGTCAGGAAGAAGAGACTTACAAAAAGGCTGAAAGTGCATTAACTGAGTTAGGAAAACAGCATTCCTGACATTCAAATGCTGTTTTAGTGACCACAGTTACTAGATCTTACTAAAACATTGTGTATATTCAAGGGAGTACATTAAGCACTGATACATATAACATATGCAATAAGAATCAAATAACATTGTTGTTAGGAATGCATAGATAAGGGAATGAGGCAACAAAAAGAAAGAAAGGAGTACACCTGCATTGTTTGCAGTCTGTCTTTAATATTGTATGAGTACATGAGCATCCTAACTGCTGCCAGTATTCCACTCATCCAGACATTTACTGGTAAATGAGAAAGGACACCTTTTATTACTTGTTTCTGTTGTACTTTCAATGTGACTTGATACAATGTCACATTCTGAGTACATCTAAACACTTTTAATCCTTCCTAATATATGATATTGCCTGTGATAAATATGGGAAATCATCATAAATTATTGTTCTTAATACTATTGCTTGATCTGTACAGGTTCTTGTTGCGCGATAAAGTTGAGGAAACATCAGAAATGTACATTTAAAGCACTTGTTTCAATTTTTTTTTACTTGAACATGTGTGCATCTTTGGCATTGTGCTCCATTGACTGGAAGAGTTCAGTAGCAGTAAATGAAAGTTCATTTCCCAAGGTAAAATCTGACAAATGTAATTGAGAATGCATCAACAGTGCAACTGAAACTGGTAATGGTGTGCATTCCTCATCTCTCTGGACAGTACTAAATGAAGGAATTCAATCTGGCACACACCAATCTCTTTGGCATGATGTCTAAATGTATCAAGTGTAAAGAAACAGTAGAGATAATGCAGGATTTAGAACCTGTTCATGGGTCATTTTACTGAGGGTTGTTGTTGTTGTGTCTTTTGTTTTTTTTCCCCGGTTAGTGGTCGCCACAGCGGAACTCCGGTCCACTAATGATTGGCAGTAAATGTTTACGTGCTGAGTTGCCGGCCCTGGCGCACAACCTTCAATGAAGGTACACCCATTCACACATGTCTCCACACAGAAGACACTCTAGCTGAGAATCGAACAAGACAATGTCTTACTGTGAGGCGACAATGCTACTGCAGCACCACCACCACAGTGGTCATTTTACTGAGGGTGGCCATAATAAATATTGACACTCATTTTGTGTATGAATGTGATGAAGTGGGAAATGCAAATAAAGTCAATATTGACTAAAACTGACAGATAGATATGTAATTTAAATTTATGTTAATATTGATTATGTGCGCTGTGTGAAAAATTAAAGCATTTCTGCTGCTCCCTGTCCCCTTTCCCATTCATATGGCATTAGCTAAACTCTTGATACTGTGCAACATAAATGATAGTAGTGATATGGCAAGGAGATGTGAGAAGGCTGACTGTGTCAGTGTAATGCAGTAACAGCTTTAATCATTGCTAGATATACACTTTGATTAATTTAATTTCCTTAAAATTGTTATCCAAAACAATTTTTGTAAATATTTTTATTAAATATTTACCTTCTGCATTTGTGCAATAGCTCAATCAAGTTTCAGAACTTAAGGAATAAAATGTAAATTTTAATTTAGCTTGCCTTCACTAGCACAGATAAGCCTGGCATCAGTGCATGGCCATCAGCACCTTGGTAATGAACACAGTGAATGCACATGACAGATATCCACCTCTGTGGCGCAGTGTGTAAATGAAGTAAATTGGGTGAAATAAGCAAAATGATGCAGTGTTCGAATCCTGTTTACAGATCATACTTGAATTATTCTCAAGGTTCATTACCCAAGGGGAAAAACTGAAAAAAATTGTTTAGACTGCCTTCTGTAACACAAGCCAGTCTGGTAGCATTGCACAGCCATTAGGAGTATACAGTTAATAAAATACATTTGTCAGGTAGATTTTGCTATTGCTCAAGGTATAAGTGCAGAGAGCTTAGAGAAAAGGACAGCTAATGCATGGTTTGAATCTACTTAAATGATAATTTTACAAAAGGTGGTTTGAATTTATATTTACTTGCATTTTGTGATACCACTGTGTTGTTGTTTAAGAATCAACTATTGTCAGTATTGCTAACAACTTGTGAGCTGTTGTTGTCCACTTTCATATTATTTGTCATTAACTACAAGTCTGATAAACTGTTCCACAAGGTACATTCCTGATGTTGCAAGAAGATGTGAGAAGGATGAAAGCTCTTCTTGCTCTGGTCCTTGCTACATATACCCATTGATTGATTTGAATTTACTGTCAGCTTTTTTTCTTTCCTATATATTTTTCTAGTGCCTTTTGTATTTTCTGTCCACTAGGCAGCACACATACATATGGTTCATTACCTAAGGAAAAAAGTGAAACATTTAGTTTAGGCAGCCTTCTCTAGAGCGAACATGACTGGCAATGGTGCACTTTCATCAGCACTCTGGACAGTACTGAGTGGAGAAATTCCTGTTACTTATCTATGTCTGTGGCACAAGCTATAAGTGCAGTGACTTTATATAAAGTACACAGGTGATTAAGGGTTCAAATCCAGCTAAATGTTAATTCTACAAAGGGTCAAAATCTCATTTTCCACAACATTTTGATTAGGAATGTAAAATTAAAGACAAATAAGAGTGATAAACATGTTTATTGCAAGCAATGTATCAGTAATGCTTGCATAACTACACTTTTTTATTTGCCATATATCATCAATGCTTCATATATAACCTCAAGCTAATGTGTGTACAATTTCTTAAACATGACAATGATGGTATTTAAATTAAAATGCACTTGCATATGTATGATGGGCACAATAGTTTTGTTATAACCATAATGACTTATCACATATTCTAACCATGTTTTAGGACAGTATGTCTTGTGAAGTATGTATGTAACATACCCCAACCTGTATAATTCAGATTATGCAACTCCATCCATCTGACTATATATATGTACCAACAGAAATATTGCCTTTTACATAGGAATGCACTCCCAGGACTACGTAAGGTCTCACACACACACACACACACACACACACACACACACACACACACACACACACACACACACACACACACACACACACACACACACACACACACACACACACACACACACACACACACACACACACACAGGCCTCTCCGAGGTATATCTCCATTCATTCTGAAATTGGAATATCTGTAATTACTGTACTTAAAAGAAATTCCTCCTCTGGTAATGAGAATTAATAAGCTAAGTTTCAATTTTTGCATTCTTTATTGCATGGGTTTGATTCCCAGATGTTAAAACACAATTTTAACAGTGTGGAAGTCCAGCATCAAAATGTCACAATTCATCCTATTTATCCTTCCAAATTCCAAAGATTACACGCCAAGCAATTAATTATTTCATTGTTAAACATTGCAACATGTGTTAATAGGCTGAGTATCACACATGGCGAATCTCACTGCCATGTTTCACGCTTTTATTGCTAGTTGATGTAAGTACTGCTGATGTGTCTGCCAAGGAATCCATATGCTTGCAATTGCACATGTGCAGTTGTCAAGGCCGTGAGTTTTTGTGCATAACCTGTTACACATGAGATCTGAATTGGGCACCAGTTTTGACATATATTGTTATTGTGACTTTTGCAAACACAGCTGGCAATGGAGAAAATGAAGCTAAATTTAGAGCACAAGGGGGGGGGATGTTGAGGAGTCCAATATTTGTGTGGCAGTCCTCATGAAGCATTGCAGCTGTAGGGCTGCTGCAGGGGGATTATATTGGGTCTCAGTATAAGGGTGAGGCTTTCTCCAGTTCAGCTGGCATTCCATGCACTGGGGAACAGTGTCATCATCACTACAGTGACCTGAAAATCACAGGCAAGACCTCCTAAGCCTGTGAGTAGATGAATTTAAGACTGCAATCACCCCTCAGTTGTGTAAGTATACTGACCCAGCTACAGTCAATGATATAGCATTCATTAGTCAGCCAAGGCCGTTATTTATTATGCTTTCATATGTGTTCTTTTTTCCTCTACTGTACAGCTGCAGAGGAAGTAGCAGTGGAACATGATTCACATCAGGAGAAAGTAACTTGACTCAGAGAGGCATAGAGTAAGTATGCCTCAGGTCCAAATGCATGCCAGACAACTATTTTCAGTCCCTCACTCCCTAGCATCTTGAGCAGGCATACCTTAGCCTTGATATCAAGCATGCATGCCTTCTCCAATAGCTCTTGCTGCTTGCATTAGGCAATGAGAACATCAGCTTAACTGTTTGTATGTGGTTTCAATACCCAGGAACAAAAATAAGGTGTTATTACAGCATGCTAATTTTGAAAATGCTAATAGTCATAATGAATGTCAGGAAAAATTCATTTATGGTAAGTGCACTTACTATGTGTGAATGCATATAACCTATACGACAATGGCAAATAGAGGCTGCTGTTTCTTATATCCTGGTAGTGAGATTTGTTTATTTTATGAAACATCAACACCTTCCAATCATATCCAGATGAGGCAAAAGTATACAATATTCATTTATCATATTTGTTTACGTATTGAAAAAAATTGTATCGTAAAAAAAATTAAATAATGTGACATGGCATGGATCTAATTCTCTCTATTTTTTCTGCCCCTCACCCTATTGGTCACTTTCTTTTTTTATAATTTCTTAAAATTCTGCTCTTTCCATACTGAAAACCAAATGACTGACAACACAGAAAGGTAGACCAACTATTGTAGCTCGGCCCACTATACCTTCACAGATTGGCAGCACAGACATCCATCACTTTGGGTTCATAACCTATCCGCATTGCCTCCACAGTCCTTGCCCTACCTGATCTACCTCCATAAGGTAGCTCTGCCTTGGCTGGGAGCAGCACAAGTGGAGGTGGTGATCTTTCACCTGGAAGGAGATGACAAGGCTGGTGGAAGATATAATGGAGAGGAGCCTCAGTGCCTGAATCAGCAGGGTTGAGAAGGTCCTACATTGCATTGCTAAATTGATGCCACATCTAGCACTAACCCAGGCAACTGACACAGGAGACTGTGATGACAGTTCTGTGGGTGAAGACTCACTGTTCTGAAGTTGGACGTGGGTGTGCCTTCAATGTCCCCTACCTATCCCCAATCATGGTGTTCCCCAACCTTTTGTCACTGTTCCTATCTGTCTTATATGTACAGCATGTCTGTACCTGCTTCCTAGCATACCCTACCAACCTGACCCTGATATTCATAAGCTCCTTCCCCAGCATTCCTCTTTCTTTAGAAAAATACAGAAAATGGGTACATGTCCAACAAAAAAGTATGCCGCATACATAGCTCTCCACTTCACCTATATGTCTTCATGACTGATTTGGTCCAATTGGCTATACAATATTATTCTACTGGCATCACTCATCCCTGGTGTGGCAACTGTCCAAACTTAGGAAATTATTTGTAAAACTCTACATTTATGTTCTGAAGAAATGGATAGCTATGGTGGTCTCCTACCACCCTCCTGCAAATTCTTGCATACTTTCTCCTGTGTCCTACCTTCTCCACCCCCCCTCATTTTCAAAACTGTCTTATCAACCCCTTTTTCACACTTTTAATCTGGTCAAAAAAATAGAATCACATACAACACATATGGCCAGGAATGACCAATGGACAAGCCCTCACTTTATGTCATAAACATTTGTGAGGAGGTTGGCATATCGCACCAATGCTGAGTGATGGTGAACTCTGGTTAATTTACTATGGCAAAAGCTGAAGATTTTTATTTCAGCTGAAGTAGGCTGGTTTCATTCATGCAAATGTGCTTAAATCTGCTGTGCTATGTCAGTACAGAATAAAGGCTGTCTAAAGGCAGTACCATGAAACAGTTACTGTAACAGTTCTTAGGCTGCTGGATGTAATGAGTTATAAGTTCCTATGTGGTATGTTGAGACAAACACAACTGAGGCTAAATGAAAGTACATAGCTTATGGCAAAATCTTATGAGTTTTTTGCCTTCAGTTGGATTACTATGATGTCTTTATAGGTTCATAGGTAAGTACTAGGTTATCTGCCCTTGTGGGCCATTTTACGTCTAGCCAATGTCCCTTTTAGTGCTCAAAATATCCTATCCCATTTGGTTATAGAATGGTCTTACTTATCCCATGGTTGTTAATTATATATTACTCTCAATGAGAACACCTGGGATGATACTGTAGATAATATGAGGGAACCCATGCATGGGATAAAGCATTTAGGAGATGTCTCTATCCATTAGAAATACAGGGGGCAGTCCTGGGGTAAATTTTCTGTTTCCCATACATAGATTTAAGTTGTACTTGAATATAGACAGGGACAAACTTTGTTTTAGGTGGAAGGGGAGTCTGTTCCAAGGCAGTGGTATCCTCTATGAGATATACCTATCCCTCTGAACCATTCTGTCGATGTTGCAGAAGAGGTTTAGATCCCTTGACTGAGTATTTCTGATGCCATTTGATTTGATGATGTGCAGCAATTCCATAAATAATGGGTCAGAGGATGCCTTGTATGTCAGCCACAGATAACTTCTTAACAATCTATAAGATATTGAGTATACTGACAGGGCTTTGAGTCAGGACATTTTATTTAGGTTTTGTATCTTTTTAGTAAGGTATCTCTGTGTGTGTTCCAATTGTTGCATGTGTTAAGACAGATACGTGGCAAGCAGGGCATTATATTCAGATATTGGCCTAGTGAGGGCTGAGTAAAGAGGACAATGACACCCCTAAATTAGACACTCCCTTTGTTTATAAGCTATGTAATGTAGAAGGACTTTCTTACAACAGGCACATGTTGGTCAAACGTTTGGTCACTTTCCACACATGTTCCCAAATTTCAAACAACTGAGTCAACTCTTAAGGGTGTATTATCAATGTGGTAGTTCCCCGGGGTAGATGATTTCCCAAAGGATACAATAATGCTTTTTTTTTTTGGAATTTAGTTTCAGTCCATAATTTTGGCACCAATTATTTATTTTGGACAAACCTTCCTGCAGGATGGCTAGTCATCTAAGGATTCAGTGACTTCTCCTAGCTTGCAGTCATCTACAAACTAAGTCAGCCAGAGCCCTTTGGTATTGGCTTTTACTTCAGAAAATTAGATGCCAAACAGGAGATGCTCTAACACAGAACTCTGGGGGACTCCACTGGTAAATGTACTTTTTGTGGAGGTAACCTCTTTCTAGTTTGATTATCCCCATCCTATCTGTGAGCTAGTTGGCAATCCAGTGGCTGACACAGGGGTTTATTCCCAGTTTATTTAGCTTTTCTACTATGCCTGAGTGGGGAATTGTGTCAAAGGCTTTGGCCAGGGTGAGCTATGGAGTTTGCCTTTTGCCTTCATTCATTGCTTTGGTGACTTTTTCAAAAAACACCAGGCTGAGTAAGCATGACCTGCAGGTCCAGTGTTATGAGGTTCCCTGTGTCCTCACTGATTAATTCCATAATAAGTGTGTGTGTGTGTGTGTGTGTGTGTGTGTGTGTGTGTGTGTGTGTGTGTGTGTGTGTGTGTGTGTGTGTGTGTGTGTGTGTGTGTGTGTGTGTGTGTGTGTGTGTGTGTGTGTGTGTGTGTGTGTGTGTGTGTGTGTGTGTCTGTCTGCAGGCAGATGTATAACTGTAGTCTGTATGTGTATTCTCTGTGTCCGATATCTCTACTCCGGGATATTAAATACCACAGATATTTTTCATAATTGCATAAGATATTAACAGACTTGTATGTCTGTGCCTTCACTTAACTGCATTGTTTCCCCTCTATTCATCTGAAGTGAACTTCTCAGTTACCACTATAACAACCAACTACGTGTCCTAGCCGTCTATGTACTGTGTTGTTGTACAATACAATTATGTTGTGCTCAAGTATATTTGAGTGGACAACCTGAGTGGACATCTCCCATTGACTCAAATCAGTCTGGCATTTAGAAGACTGTGGCAATACATACCTGAGTCTTTAAAGGGTTATGTAACAATGCATATATCTTTCTGAACTCTCTGGTTTCTACCTCACTCTATAAAGTATTCTGCATCACTCTTTCAGCTGCCCACAAGGAAAATAAAAATATAAAAAGAGAAGGAAGAGAAACAATGGTGTCTGCATGCCTTTGCACTTTGCTTCATTTAGGTTTACATAAACACATGCATTCACACATCTGTGTATTTGTGATAGCCTCTGTCTTTATGTGTATTTACCTGTAAGAATTTCAAGGACACAAGTGTGTCTATGCATATATGCCTGCATGTGTGAAAGAGAGGAATATATAATAAATTAAAATGTTATATATATTGATAAGCACATACATATATAATATATACAAGATATATACTTTATACATCTATTTTGCATGTATGTACATGTTGTGTGTGTGCATACATATATACATGATAATACATGTGTGTGTGTGTGTGTGTGTGTGTGTGTGTGTGTGTGTGTGTGTGTGTGTGTGTGTGTGTGTGTGCATGTGTGTAGAAAATATTTTCTGTTTAGGTATTTACATTGTGGGTGGATGTGCAAGTACATCTGTATACATGTGTATGCATATGTGTGTTAATATATGCAAACCCATGCATAATTGATACTGTTTGTTGGTATGGGTGTATCATAGGATATCAACATTGTATTCCCCTCCTTTGGAATCTCTCTGTATTTCTGGAGCTGTGGAATAGATTGATCCTTGGTACTTTACTCACTACCTCACTACTTAGATTGCTAGGGTGTGGCTTACAGTAGGCAGGGTGTATGCTGCATAATGCTACCTCTCAGAGCAGTATCATTATTAAGTTATGTATAGATGGTCATGGATATACTTTTGTATATATGTGTGGATATCATGAATATATCCAGGTTAATATGATATATGTGGGCATGCATATCTATATCTATCTATATATTTATATATATATATATATATATATATATATATATATATATATATATATATACATACATACACACACACACACACACACACACACACACACATATGGATCTACTTTAGTAGATCGACTTATTTGAACACCGAAGCCCAGATACCTGAAATGAAAGCACCAAACAGACCCAGATACCAAACATAGAAAATATCAGAAAGTCACTCCAGGAAAATGGTAACACCACCACAAAATCAAACCACACTATATTCAACCCATCCAACTGGGGGGGGGGGGCTTTGCCCCCAGACCCCCATGCGGGGGCCTTTACTCCCCATACCCCCTTACTTAAATATACCAACTTCAAGATTGTACTACAGTGTGGAAAAAGGCAAAGGTCACCATGTTGGCCAGCCAACTCTTTTCTTGTGTTAAACTTCCGATGTTTAGCCATACAGTATCCTGGTCTGTTCAGTGCTTTCATGTTGGGTATATGGACTTTGGTGTTCAGGTAAGTCAATCTACTGAAGTAAATATATATATATATATATATATATATATATATATATATATATATATATATATATATATATATATATATATATATATATACACACACACACACACACACACACACACACACACACACACACACACACACACACATACAAACACACACACATATATGGATCTACTTTGTTTGGTCAAAGGCCCATATACTTGAACTTTATTTTCATGAGACAAAAATAATAAAAACTAAAATCCCAAACCGCACATTTTTTCCCAGGGCAAGTAAACACTTGCATAACACTTCACAAAAACATACCGTAGTATCTGAAACCCACCTAGGTAGGGAGCTATGCCCAACACACCTCCCCTAACTATATATACCACTCTGGGATAGCACTACAGTGAAGAAAAGGGCATATGTCCCCACACTGGACAAGTGTTTACTTGCCCTGGGAAAAACTGCACATTTTGGGATTTCAGTTTTCGTTATTTTTGTCTCAAGAAAATAACATTTGAGTATATGGGCTTTTGACCATGCAAAGTAGACCCATATATATATATATATATATATATATATATATATATATATATATATATATATATATAAACAGATGATCCGCTGTGGTGACCCCTAACGGGAACAGCCGAAAGAAGGAGATGATGATGATGATACAGAGAGAGAGATACTTTGCTTAAGTTAAATGTAGAGAAAAATGTAAACTTGGATTAAGACTGGTTAAATACAAAAAGGTAAAAACAGAAGTAAATCCAACCAGTCAGCCATGGCAATTGCTGTATAAAATCATGGATTTTGCTCAAAGAAGGAAAATGAAACCATAAAAGCAAGGCTAAACCACATTTAAGCACTTTCACTCCTTTCTAAACAGGGGCTTCATCAGATGTTAAAAACTGTTACAAACAAACCATCTTTCAAACACAGTTACCTCATCAAGTCATGTGATCTAAGAATTGGTCTTGCTTACATAGTAGGATTCACATTTCACACAGAATAACAAATATACATTTTAACTTCTGCAATTTGCATAAAAATGAAAGACATAACTCTTCTACTCACTGGATGTACATAGGAATTACTGCTATGAATATATTTGCCCATGTTGCAGTCTCTACATGGAAATGTATCACATTTATCAGAGACAGAAACCTTCTTATTAGTGGATTTATAAGACAAACAGATATTTGAAAGACAGAATTAGAGAACATTTAAATGACATCAAGAAGTATGATGTTCGTAATGCAGTATAAACATGGTCTAGACAATGGCACCAGTCATACTTTTATGTTTTTAGTTTTGGAGTTACTTACACCTAGCAATAGAAAAAGTGATCTAAGGAATAATACAGAATGGAAAGAGATGAAGTAGATTCTAGAATTACAAGCAGATGGTAGGAAGGGACTTAATGAAACTGTCCCTTTAAGATAATTTCTTAGATTATGTGACTTGGTGATGTAACTGTGTTTAAAAGATGGTTTGTTTGTAACAGTTTTTAGATCTGATGAAGTGCCTGTTTAGAAAGGTGTGAAAGTGTTGATCTGTGTTTTAGTCTTGCTTCTGTGGTTTTAGTTTCCTTCTTTGAATCAAATCCATGATTTTATACAGCAATAGCCATAGCTGACTGGTTGGATTTACTTCACTTAAGTTCCCCCATGTATCATCAGCATCTCATTTTTATTTTGGTGCCATTTACAGTACACTAACACCTATTGTCAATCTGTTCCACTGGCTACTATATAACTTTCATACTCATTACAGATAATCCAGTCATTGTCCTCAGTGTAGGTATGAAATTATTTAGCTGTCTACAAGGTCAGGCAATAGTAATCTGGCTCAGATATGTTTGCACAGTGTGACTGTATGAATTGTGAAGGTAACGTTACAGCATAACTGTCATGCATGCACATGTCTCATACATGTGCGACTGAAGAAACCATAGTGTTTGTTGTGGATTACCGTATTTGTAGACTGACCATGACAGCTCTATTTGTGTTAAATGGAATGTTGCTGCTCACTGAACCTATTAGTGTTTTTTGAATTGTGAAGTATGCAGTATCTTACATTGGACTTTGTCTTTGGTCATTTGTTTGGTTATTGTTTATTTTTTTTCCTGTGTAGCACCACAGGATCTTGGTATACACATTCGGGCAAAATTACACAAACAAGGGCATTTGTAAGATGTCATTGGAGTGCACCACTTATCAAGCATATTTGGAAAACAGTTCATGTGCTGATTCATGAAAGAGATTGTAATGGTATCCATTTAATTTCTTTCTATGTGGATACTGTGATGGAACAAAGAAATTGCACTGTGCAGCAAACCATCCAGCTATGTCAGTATTATACACATTTTGTGTCACATTTTGTTGTAAAATATGGCACTGTAAGCAGAAAGGTGGAAGTATATGCTTACTAATGCTTCCATGTCTGTGTTGGTGTTGGCGTCAGCCATAAACCTCTATAGGTATGGATATGTGGCCATTCGGATCCCATTTAGAAGCTCGAGTTTTCATAGAGTTGAAATTCATATAGTTGAGGCCATATGATTGACTTTCCAAAAACCTGAACTTCAGATAACAACAAAAATCTACCCACACCCCCTGCATATTATATATATCAACTCTGAGATCGCACTACAGTGGGAAAATGGGTAAATTCCCTGATCCTCACTGTACTGCAATTTCCATTCAAAAGCTTTGAGTTTTTGGAAAGTTGATCATATGGTCCTGACCATATGAATTCTGACTTTTTGGAAACTCAAGCTTCTGAAGGGGACCAAGTCATTCATATGTGTATTAGGCCTCAAAAAGAGCAATTGAAATTACAGCACAAAATCTGTGGGTATCTCAGTCAGAAGAGTGAATACCTTGGGTCCAAAAAAGAGGTTTGCATGGTCTGCTAACCTTGCTAATGAAGCCAGTGGAGAAGAAGCAAATATTCTTTTGCTTTATCTGTGAGGTAATGTCCTGACAACATGCCACCTTGTTCATCTCAAAGGGGAAATAAGGGAAATTTTGGGTACACTGCTGACATGGTGGCGTAAACTGTGTATTGTATGGTCAGATATTGTACAACACATACACTGGACAATGGCAAGGAATATCAAGGCCATTGATAAAATCCAGCAATTGTATAATGATTTCATGTGGGAACAGATGAAGCTGTGTAAAGGATCTGTAATTCACCATAAATCCCTAACTTCCAAGTATCCAAAGCTATATCACTATGACCGTGTTCATTTCAGTGACAGTGGACTTGATTAATTTATATGCCATTTAAAGATCTCTGTACTGATTGCCAAAAGACTGGTACACAATAGTACTGATATAAATAAATGGGCTGGGAATAAATTAAAATAATTACTTTTATTTGCTTCATGTGTGTGCTGTCACAATTAATGCTGTACCGTCAAGAATGACAAAATGTTGAACATATCACACAGTAAGAAGCAAATGTGATGCACCTCCACAGTTCTTTACAAATACCATTGAAAACACTCAGTGTTATAGGTTGGCATAGTTTTCACTGATATACTGTGGTGCAGGTAAGTAAAGCTATAGTCCATCTACAGGGGCACTGTAGCAATATGAAATGCACCTCGTATCACATATGTCATCAGAGTACACAGGGTAACGTCATTAAGCATTGTTAAAGTATCATGGTTTGCATGTATTTTAATTGGTTAATGTATGTATGTATTTCTCTTTTAATACTGTGTTGGTGGTATTCTTTTGGGGATAATGTGCTATAGTTCTCTACGTTACACAGAAATATTACACATGATATTTGGAATGAATATGAATGGTACAGTACCTTTCTGTTTTGTACCAGAATATGCACCCCAGAAAAAGAAGGCCAAAATGTTGTCAAGAAAGTAGTGGTAGCAGTGACTTAAGAGCAGAGGAAGTAAACACTGACAATATGAGCTGGTGTACATGTCAGAAGTGTGTTATAATGAACACCCCAAGTGAATGTTATTGCTGTGTATCATCTCATTGAGCACATGAGAAAACAACACAATATGAGGTCCCCAATCAGCCACTGTGTATCACTAACCAGAGAGACTTTGAAACAACTTGTCTTTCCACTGTTGCACTTGAAATGATTCTGTGGGCACTGTATCACTTCAAAGGATAATTCTGAAACATCCAGTGGAACAACAGGTGAGAAAGTACATTTGAATCTTCAATGGGTTGATGATGACCTGGCAGTATAGGACATCCAGTGGAACAACAGGTGAGAAAGTACATTTGAATCTTCAATGGGTTGATGATGACCTGGCAGTATAGGCCACCCATGCAAATGAAATTAAAGTGTCTGGAATTTGTTAAATTGCAGATATTTGAAAGTTAACTTTCCTGCTCAACTTATTACTTGCATTGGACCCATTGATGCAGTATTTTTAGCTTTTGATAGCACTTTTAAGACTTGGTCTTGTGTAATAGCTGGAGGTGAGCCAATTTCAGGACTTTCTTAAGGGACAGATGCAGGAGAGAGAGAGGGGAAAAGTTAGAGCTAAATTTATCAGCCAGTAGGTTAGCTATATCTTCAGCCTCAGTGTAGGTAACATCATTCACTATCAGCTCAGCACATTGCTGTGCTGTACTTGAGATTACAAACATAACTATAACTACAGAATGCCTTGTGATTGTCTATGACTTGGGTAGCTATTTTAGCCTCAAACTTGGCTTTGATGTATTTTTTAAGCTCCTGAATTGTTTGTTAATTTCAGTGACAATGGCTCTAACATTCTGGGAATTATGCTTACTTTTCATCCAAATTCTTTTCTGTTTATTATAAAGCTTGTTGATATTATGGTTCCACCACATGGGTTTGTTTTTGCAGTTTGCGCAGCACTTGTTCCTATGGGGTACAGCTGCATCTATGCAGCTGTATACATGCTGGTATACTGTGTTGCTGTACATTTCTGTGTATTCAGTGGAGTTAACTGGGTTTGGTGGGGATTTGAAGCTTGCCAATGTATCACCTTGGAATAGGTAGTTTGTCTTAAAGAAGTTTCTAAAGGTACCTTGGGTGAAAGGGATCTCTGCTTTCAGTTTTATTCTGAAGGAGACTGCTTTATGATTAGACCTAACAAGTGATAAAGATACAGAAGGGATGGTGCAGGATGATCCCATATTAGTAAAGATAAGATTCAAGAAGTTATTCTCCCAAGTGGGTAGTCTCACTACTTGTTTCAGGGCATTTGTATTGACAAAGTCCCAAAATCTCTGTGTTAATACACTAGTGGTGTAGGTTTTCCAATCTATAGCTGGATAGTTTAGATCACCTAGGTAAATGGTACTGAGTTTAATCATATCTCTCAACCTCTTAGAAAAAATCTGGACAAAGCCAAAAATGATGGGGCGACAAAGCCCTAAAAATAGGGACAAATTTTAAGTATTGCTCTTATAAACTTAGAAAGTTGCTAGAATAAAAGATGTTGTGATACCATACATTTTCTGAAGGATATGAAGTCTGAAACTCAAATGACTATCATTATTTAGTGAATTCAGCCCTCACTGATTTACCTCAGAAATCAGAAAATCACAAATTCTGTGAGGAACAGACCAAAAATATGAGGCAAAAATCTGGACATTCTGCGAACATCTGTACAGTTGAGAGGTATGCAGTTTAATACTGACTGATTCTCATTCCTGTAGATAGGCATTGTGACCTTATTTTTTCATAGAGGAAGTGCTGTAGTTAGCTAATATATGGTACGGGACCTTTCTGATGGTTATTTGGACACAAAGAAGCTTTAGTGCATCATGCTGCTTTACCAGCCTTGATGTGAGTGTCTTCTGTATGTAGATTGATACAACTTCACTTTTTTCCTGTCTACACAATACCTGGTCTAATTATGTGAAAGGTGTTATAGCTCTGCACAGCTGGAGTGCTCTTTGCTATTTTAAACCATCTATGAGTCACTACACAGATGCCAATGTCTTCTAGGTTGAGAAGGGTTTGTAAGGAGTGGAGTTTCTTGTTCAGGCTCTGAGCATTGATCAGTAACACCTTCATAATTTCCTTTACTTGTTTTGTTGTGTTGATTATCTTCATTCTGCTGTGCTGGGTCTATATTACATTATTGAAAAGACGTTATATCGAACGTCTTTTCATCGATCTGTACAAGTCGAACTCTTATAATAGCGAACACCTGAATGAGCAAATTCTTTCCCTGGGAAAGAAATCACTTGATCATCCTTGTGAGTTTGCCCTTTTCCCCACTGTAGTGTGATCTCGGAGTTGGTATATTTAGTAAGGGGGTTGTGGGGGCAAAGCCCCCCACTTTGTTATGTTTAAAGTAGTGTGTAGTTCATGGTAGGGCTAGCGATTTCTTTCCCAGGGAAAGAACTCACTCATTTGGGTTTTTGCTATTATAAGAGTTTGACTTTTATGGGTCGATGAAAAGACGTTCGATATGACGGCTTTTTGATAACGTACTATAGACCCACTGTGCTTACCTACACATAGTCTGGTTAATCTACTTTTTAACAAGCTGAAGAGTAGAATGTACAGCTTACAATTGTCAAGAGAGTAATGAAGAGTAATACAAACATTATTGTTACAAACCCATGTGGCAAACCACTAAAAGTACAACAGCACCAGGTATATAGAAAAACTATTCATTAAAGAAAAAAGTTGAGTGCTTTTGTTCCTGACCATAGGAACTTCATCAAAACAAATATTTAAACACAATTTCACACATCATATAAATATAAAAAACACTTGCCAATTAAACTGCCTTGTTAACACCAACCGATAAAAAAATCAAGTCACTTGTTGTTGTTGTGTCTTTCGGGTTTTCCCGGTTAGGGGTCGCCACAGCATAACTTCGGTCTGCTAATGATTGGCAGTAGATTTTTACATGCCAAGTTGCCAGCTCTGACGCACAACCTTCACGCATGTGTCCTCAAAGAAGACGCTCTAGCTGAGAATCGAACCAAATGGTGTCTTACTTTGAGGCGTTAACGCTACCGCAGCACCACCACCGCGGACTAGAAAAAAATACCAAGACATTAAAAGAAACAGACAGTGTAAAAAATATCAAACTTCCAATTACTTTAACTTCAAAATTGCAGTGATGGAACATTCATCATTTAACCCAGGGGGACATGCAGCGTGCAACAATAGTTTGATTTTAGTTCATTTTTGTCCAAATCTTCATCGAAAATATATCCCCTTGGATCATCCACCACCTGTTCAATGATGATAAAATTAAAAAAAAATCCATAGGAAATTCTGCAATATGTCTATATAAGACATTTGTATTCTTGCATTTCCTAATATCTGACAGATGTTCATAAAGCTTATCTTTTAATTTCCTAGAGGTTTTGTCCATATAAAAAGCTGGTCATGAATTACAGCATGCAATATAAAAAACTTGTTTTGACTCAGAAGAGGAATACCCATAAATATTATATATAACACTTCTCACTGTAACTTCGACTCCTACTAGAATATTTGGGCACTGAGAACACTGACCACACTTGGCCATCCTTTTTTTCTATTAGTGGTAGTAACATTACATTCTGCTGTTTTTTTTTTTTTTTTTTTTTAAGATATATCTTTTTTATACACAATATGGGATCTCTTCTTAATTTTATTAATTAAATCTTAATCGAATGAAAAAAATTACCCAGTTTTATTGGAGACAATTGAAACTGGCTTGACTGTTTAAGTTATATGTGGTGATAAATAACTTATGTTGATAAGTATCACAGGTTCCCAAAATTTCTCTAGTCATGCTACCCACCTCTAATTATCTGTGTGGATGTCAGTAGGCTTATTATTAACCTCCAAAATGGGTTTATAAAAACCTGCCTGTCGTTTTGTTATGACTTCTTCCTTAATCTTTTCTAGTCTCTCCTGATAAACATGTTCAGAACAAACACTGTCACATTTTTTAAGGAAAACTTGGGTATATGTAATCATCCTTGCCATTCTCACAAGTTGGCCCTTAACCACAGCCTTTTTCTGATGTTAAGGATGTCAGCTCGTGAAATGAAAATATGTGTTGGAAAAAGTGGGCTTACAACAGATATTAGCAAAAAAGCGGTATACTCAAAATTCTTAGTTATTTCCACATCTATGTAGGAAATTTTCTCCTTGTTATGGAACCATGACAATTTTAAAAATGATACAGTACTATTGATATAATTAAAGAATTCAGCCAATCTATTTTCAGAATCAGTCCATAAAATAAAAAAATATCATCCAAGAAGTGGATATAAAAGGCCCAACAGTGAGAAAAAACACTATTAAAAATATATTCCCTCCCCCATTGGGCCATAACCAGGTTCACAAAGCAGGGGGCACACACTGCCTCCAAAGTCACCCCAATGACGTGTCTAAAATAATGACCTTCAAAAAATAAATAAAATTGTTCAAAAGTACCAGCTCCATAAGTGTAGTGATGGTGTTGATATCATCATAAATTAACTTGTGAAGGTCTGCCAAGACATCCTTGAACCAGGTTAACCCCACTTGGTGAGGAATAACAGAATAAAGGTTGTTGACATCTACTGTAACAAAAATACAGTTCTCAACAAAAACTTAAAGCATTCATTTTCTCTAAGTATTGCCATGAATCCCTACATAATTGTGGTATAGTCTTGACAGACTCTTTAACAAGATAATCAATATACTTAGCAATGTAGTGTATTTTTGATGTTTTTGTGTCTATAATAGGTCTCAGTAGGAGATTAAAAATGTTTTTATGTATATTATGGATGCCAAATATACCGGATATAACCGGTTTATAGTTTGATAAAAATTCATAATCCCTCTGATTAAGCTGTCCCTACATGAGCCTGTCAAACAATGTGGCATCAATTTTAGTATAAGCAATGAATATTTCATTCCTAGATACCTATGTGTAGGTATCAGACAAAAGCAGTGTCATTATTCTATTACTATAGTCTTCACTGCTTATAAACAGCATCCTCCCCTTGTCCAATTTCATCAATCTCATATCTCTGTCTTGCCAAATGTCTTTAAATAAATTAGCATAATTTTTTCATCACGTTAAGATACTTGTTTCTTAAAGGTTGAGAACATAAATTTGTAATCTCATATTTGCACAGTTTATCAAACATCATAAGAGCATTATATAATGGAAGATTAAACACACTACTCCTACTGATAGTGTTAACATTTTGACTAGGTAAATTCTGTATGAACCACAAGGCAAGATTTAATTTCTGTATATAAAGTTTAAAATCAGTAAGAAGTTCAGCAATATTAGTCTTCTGGCTGGTATAAAACTCAGCCCTTTAGATAAAAGATCTGCATGCTTAACATTAATCAGTTTGTGTGTAAAATTGTATATAGTAAAGTTATTCATAGAGTTTTTTACCAGTATTGGAAGGGTGGTGGTGCAAGAATCCTTAATGTTAGCTTCACATGAAATAGAACCAACAGTTAGCATTTCTTGTTGCTCTTGTAAATTCTCTTGGGTTTGGCTCCTTGTCTGGAGAAAGTTTCCTTGGTGTATAACTTCTTTGGCATTCCCTTGTCATAGGTTCATAGGTTCATAGGTTTATACTATGCTATCTGCCCCAAGGCATTTATAAGCCTAGCCCGAATTTTGTGGCTTACGCCACCCCTTATATGAAAAAATACTGTACCCATTAGTTTGTTGTGCCTCTGTCCAGCAGTGACACAGAGATGATTCCCGGGGTAAACCTACGATCTCCCATCCACAGGTCAAGATTTCTCTTGAACAGAGCCAGCGAGGTGCTCTGCCTCACATGGACCGGGACTCTATTCCACAGCATAGGGAGTCTCTGGGTGATAAATCTATCCCTCCAGCACGTCCTATTTATATCCGTGCTAAGGTTTAAGTCGCTTGCTCTAGTGGTTTTGGTGTATTTGTTTTTTTTGAGGTGGAGCATGTCCATTAATTCCGGGTTGGACATGGCCTTGTATGTCAGGCACATGTCACCTCTGAGCAGACGGTATGCGACTGAATAGAGCTGGAGTTTCTTCAATCTGGCAGCATATGACAGATTTTGGAGTCCTTTATCCTTTTGGTGAGAAACTTTGGGTCTCTCCAATTGCTGCAGATGTCGGGCGAGATACATCCCGAATGGGGCATTGTACCGATCATTGGTCTGATAAGTGAAGAGTACAGGGAACAATGACCTCACTAGATCTGGATGTGAATCCTTCATGATCAGGTGGGCAATGTAGAAGGTCTTTCTAACCACTTTAGCAACGTGAGTGTCAAAAGAAAGGCCACTGTCAACCTGGGTCCCCAGGTCCCTGATAACCTCTTCTGTGCTTAGTGGATTGCCACCTATATGGTAGCTTGGGGTTATCTTGTTTTCCCGAAGGGTATGACTATACATTTTTGGCGTTTAACTTCAGGCCATGGCTCTGGCACCAGCTATCTGTTTCTGTGAGTCCCTTCTGAAGGATATCCGTGTCCGATGCACTTTCCACTATGGCACCCAGTTTGCAGTCGTCTGCAAACTTTGTCAGCCAAAGTCCTCCCATGTTGGCCTGTACTTCTGAGAAGTAGATGCCAAACAATAGGGGCCAAGGACCGAGCCCTGTGGGACACCACTTGTGACCGGCTTGGAGTCTGACATGGCGCCAGCAACTCTAACCCTGTGGGTTCTGTCCTTAAGCCAGTTTGCAACCCATCTTGTGACATATGGGTTTACATTTAAGCTGGTAAGTTTTCTACAATACCGAGTGGGTATTGTGTCGAAAGCTTTGCAAGGTCAAGGTAGGCTGTATGGACTGCCTTTCCCTCATCAATGACCTTGGTGACTGTTTCGAAGAAGTCGACCAAGTTCAAAAGGCATGATCTTCCCTTGATGAAGCCAAACTGGGTCGGGTCCAATGTCTGCAAGTCCCCTATATCTTTGTTTATGTGCTCCATTATGATCCTCCATAGCTTTGCAGACTAGACTTGTTAAGCTTATGGGCGGTAATTACCAGGGTCCTAGAGGCACCGCCTTTGGGAGTGGGACCACAGTTGCCGTACGCCACTCCTTGGGCACGTATCCTGTGGTAAGGCTAAGATTAAACAGCTGCCTTATGTGCAGGTTTAATTTCTCATTTAGCTCATGTAGCACACAGCCGGGGACACCATCCGGTCCCATTGATGCTGTGTTTTTAGCTTTAGAGAGAGCAGCTTTCACCTGCGCATTTGAGATGTCTGGGAGGCTACACTCCACTGGGATAGTTATCTCTCCTTTAGGGGGGGAGAGGGGGGTGAAGTTTGCACTGAACCTGTCTGCCAGTATGTTGGCAACGTCTGTGGGTTCAGTGATTTTTGTATCATTTTGGACTAATTCTGAGCATATCTGGGAGTTTCCACCCAGGTTCCTAACATAGCTGAAAAAGGCCTTATGATTGTCCTTTGAATCCATGGCAATTTTTCTCTCAAAATTGGCCTTAGTTAATTTTATGAGTGCTCGTATTTTTTACTAATAATGATCAGGGTGACTTCCTTTTTATGGATTTTGTTCTATCATGTAATAGCTTTCTCCTCTTATTGTAAAGTTTGTTAATGGCTGGGGTCCACCAGACTGGACGTTTGCCCTTTGTGGAAAGAGTCTTGGTTTTATTTGGGATTGCCTGATCCATGCAGTCCTGGAGGTGTTCATAGAAGGCATTTGTAAGGGCTTCCACAGCTTGGGTTGTGGTTTCCACTGTCTCAGGGGCCTTGAAGGATACCACACCAGTCTTGAGTAGTGTGAAATTTGCTTTAGAGAAGTTCTTCACTGTGGTCTTTTTTGTTTGGGGTGGGGGCGGGATGTGGATTTCCAGCAGTCTGTCTGACCTATGAACTTGTTCCTGCTCTAAAGGGGCTGCCCCGTTCCAAGAATCATTTGAAGCTTCTACATTCATCACTTCCTGTTAACATAGTATTGGTCTACTGCCACTGTCAAACATCTGGGAATTAGGATTACTGGGGAGATTTGGAAAAGCCATACCATTATTATATTCAGACAAATCTCTTCTGAATCTGTTGATTTTCCATTGTAAAATATCACTATATACATTGTCTACTTTCTTAAAAATATTCAGATAATTTGTGTCATAATGGTCAAATAAGATGTTCTTAGTAATTGGATTGTTCAGAATTTCTAACTCCCTAAACAACAATTCAATCTGTATATTATTGTATTTGACCATAAGTTTCATAATATCACAGGAAGCTTTGTTAAAAATGTCCAAAAGTTCCTTGTGTTATTCAGAACCTTTTTGCACCCCATTAGGAAATTTCCATAACCTCTGCCCTCTAGGGACCTAGTTGCTGGCAATATTTTTTAACAAATAGCTGTTCTCTAGCTGTAATTTCTTAAATGAAGTCAACTTCCTTTTGAAAATGAACAGCTGATCCCAAACAGACCATTGATTGCCAGAGCTGTTAGGATTACACAAAAGAGTCTCAAATTCAAAACTGTTCATTTTCCAGATGTGAAAATCAAATTGATTGCACAATGGTGCAGAATTAGAACAATCCAGTATTGGGTGAGTAAGGGCGAGATTGAGACTGTCTCCACTATTGATAACTGTATCCCTATAAGTCCATCGAGTTCCCCCCAGGTCGAAATTGTTGACTAACGTGCTGCAACAATAGGGTCAATTCACCCATAACTTAGTGTTGATCCTGATTACTTAGACCATTGTCTGAAGCCATACCACATCCTGAAAACACACAAACTAATAAAAGGCAGCTCTTAGGATAACCACAAGACTCCTAATTCTTACAATCCTGTGTGGCAAAAGCCAAAAGGACAATGGCACCAGGTATATATAAAAATATTTATTAAATATATATTTATATATACCTGCAATCTGCTATTATGGGAATTTTGTGAAGTACGGCTTCCTACATTGTTTGTTTAGATAATACTCAGGTATATAGGTTTTTCTTGGAATGTTCCCAAGGTTTAAATTCGGATGTATGCAAAAATATTTTTGAATGTTTTGTAGGACTCCTGTGCCTGTTAATGTTTGCTAAACATGTCCTTAACACACCATTATCCTGCTGCTACATTAATATGCCTGGACCCTATTGTGAAGCCTGTCTTGTACAGATCTTGCCTGAATAATTATGCTAACAGAGCAAACAGTAACACAGCAAAAATATCTGCAAAATGAAATATGCACTATTCTACTAGTATGTCTGTATTGTGTATTCCTGTCACCAACTGTCCACCTCTTCCCACCACTGCTCTGTCATCCAGTATACCTCAGTGACTGCAAAATGTTTCCATAAGCCATGTTTCCACCAGAAATAACATGTGTTTCATAATACAATAGTAGCATTCATATAAGGATTGACTAAATGCAACTATCACAACAGATGTGCAAATCATTACACATAAAACACGACCATAACACATATCTTTTCTGCATTCCATTAGGTTCCCATGTGGTTGTATGTGTATAATCCAAAACAAGGAGGCAAGTGCCCACCAATGACAAAAATCAAAGCACAATAACCAGGGCACAAATACCAGAGGTCAAAAACTCAGAACGGTGGGTCTGACAGGCAGTTATTTATTTGAACATAAACGCACTCCAGAAATTAAGCGTTTTCATCGCAAAGACTTCATCAGATGATATACTGTTCACTGTCAAGCCTTCTTTTAAATACATTGACCCCTCCCTAATTAACAGTTATTAACCAATTAAGTATTTAAAAATTTAAAGACACAAAATAAATACACAAAATAAAACTTTCAATCAGGTAATTAAACATTGAAAATGTTAAAAATGTTGAACATTGAATAAAACTGAGCACATATACAAGGTTTTACATAAAAACATGTTGTAAAAACAAATGAAAAATGTGTGAAAAAAACACTAAGTGAACTAAAAAGCTAAAAGGTTGAAAAAGTACCACAATAAGCTAATATGATCAGGATTGCCATCTGACCAGGAAGGTTTACAATTTAGCAGCTCTCATCTTGAGAATTGGTACAGTAGAAATGTGTTTGTTTAACCCAGGGGTTCTGTTAGCCTCCAAGACCAACTGCCAGTAAAGTTCCCTAACCTCTATCTGGTTTTCCCATGCCCCCCCTCTAGGATCTTGTTCTACTTTCTCCAACACAAAGAAACTCCAGCTAGCATTCTGACAAGCTAGAGAGTGTTTGTAAAGGGCATTCTTAGTGTCCTGCTCCTGAATCTCATTAAGGTGTTCGTATATTCTCCATTTGAACTTACAAATAGTTTTGCCTACATAAAATGCCCCACAAATTTTACAAGTAGCGAGGTAAATTACTCCCACGGTGTCACAATTAGAAAATGTGGTAGCCTCAATAGTTCTACTTCTACTTGAAATGCTGACAGAATCCTGAATGATAATATAGGGGCACTGGGAACAGGTCCCACATTTAAAGGTACCATTTCTTTACTTGCTGATCTGTACTTTGTTGTTCTCCAGTATATCCTTTAAATTCCTACCTTTCCTATAGGTGAACTGAAGTGGGGTTTTAAAAATAACTTCTAAATCTGGCTAACATTCAAACTTCTACCATTTTCTAAGAATTATGCCCCTAATAGTACTTGCATCAGTACTGTAATTCATGACAAAGTTCTCCCGTGGACCCGTAGTATCCTGTGTAACAGCCTTTATATGGACAGTATTCAAGGTTTCTTCACTAGCTTTCCCTAAAATGGGTCCAAATTTATTGGACCTACCATGTTGTACGTTTTTCATGACCCCCTCTATTAGATCTTGGGGGTATTTTTTAGCTACAAACATTTCTTTTAGTTTATAACATTCCATCTCAAAATCTATATTGTCAAAAGTCATCCTGGAACAATGTATAAACTTGACCTTTAGGGATACTCCTTTTCTGCCTGTATGGGTGTGAAATGTAAAAGTAAAGGTAGGAGTTTGAGAAAGTATCCTTTCGATGTATAGTGGATTTAAATTTCCTCTCCCTTTCAACCTTTTCTATCGTCACATCCAGATAATGCATTTCTTTACGGGAAATGCAATGAGTAAATTTCAAAAATCCTGTTGTCTGATTAAGATAACAGATTAATTCATTCAACTTGCTCTCCATACCCGTCCAGAAAATACAAATGTCATCCAGGTAATGCCTGTAATATTTCCAAAATCTAACATACTCTGAAGAAAATGCACATTTTTCCTCCCACACTGACAAAACAATATTGGCATAAGTGGGGGCACAACATGCCCTCCATGGCTACTCCCTGTGTCTGCTTGTAAAACTCACCCTCAAAAAAGAGGAAATTGTGTTTTAATACTAGGTCCATCAAATTGGTTTAAACCATTATGCTATGTGAATCTCCATGTTGTTTCAAAGCCTCCTCAAACCACTCCATTTCTATTTGCTGGGGTATAACATTAAAGTTCACAAACGAAAAGAACCAAAGCAACAATGAAATAAAAAGGAATCCAACCACAAGTGAAGGCAAAATAAGCTTTATGTACAAGTGCTTTTGTCTAAATAAGACTTCATCAGATACATAAAAACACAGGTGCTACAGAAGACTTATATAATACCTCATAAATCATCCATTTAGACTTTTAAAGAAACATATTGCAATTTGCACAAGACAACAATATATAATAATAAAATACTATCAAAACTACTGTGAAAACTAGGACAAAAAGTGAAACAGATGTGAATGAAAAATTAAATCATCACTAAAACAAAACAGTATTAAACCCTAGCAGCTTTAGCTAGCAAGACTGGTTTGATACTGACATATTCATTGAGATCAGGTTGGATGTTTGCCCTCAACCTGAGTTGCCATTTCAATTCTTTATTTAATAAAATATTTTTGCAATCACCCCCTCTGGCATTATTCCTAACAACTTCAATAATGCCAAATTTAAAACCAGAGAAAGACACACAAATCTCTGAATGTTTAAAGAGTGCGCTATTGTCCTTGCCTGTCCTAATGTCATACAGGTGTTCATATATTCTGTCTCTAAACGCTCTCTTGGTTTTTCCTACATAAAAAGCAGGACAACCACCACAGACAGTTAAATAGACGAGCATTTTAGTTCTGCAGTTGCCTTTGCAAAATCTGACAAAACTGTTTAGCCCATTCTTTAATCTAATATGTGGATCTTTAAAAATGTGGGGACATTGAGAACAACTGCCACACGGAAAAGTATTTTTGTTGTTTAAAAATTGAACACTGTTGTCAATCTGTTCAAAAGCTTTTTTGAAATTCCTACCTGTCCTAAAAGTGAATGTGGGTTTAGGTCCTACTGCCTCAAAAAGGTCTTTATTACTTTTCAACACACACCAATTAGAACTAATAATATTGGTGAAGGTATCAGAAAATGTTGTAAACTCTGTGACACAAGAACCCTGAAATTTATTTTCATCTCTCGATTGAGACCCTGATATAACAAATGGTTGACCTAACAAAGGCTTATATTTTTTGCCCCATTCCTCATAAACTTCACCTAATATGTCACAAAGCATGTCTAGAGGGTAATTCCTTTCAATGAACTTGCTACCCAAGAAAGAAAATTCATTCTTAAGTTCTTCCAAATCAGAAGTCATCCTAGCTATCCGAACTGCCTGTCCCTTCACAAGGCTTTTCTTTTGAAATATAGGATGATAGCTGTCAAAATGCAAATAACTATTGCACCAGGTATCCTTGCGGTAAACCTTAGATTTGAACTCCTTGTTTGTTTTGACAACAGTAATGTCCAAATAATTAATGGTGTCAGGACACCATGTGTGTGTAAAAGAAAGAAAACTAGTACTGTTGTTCAAAAACTGCATGAACAGGGTAAGGGTATCAGTGGTTCCCTTCCATAAAATAAAAATGTTGTCAAGGAACCGAAGATAGAGCTTAATGTTCCCTTGAAAGGGACTACCAAAAACATGTCTATTCTCCCACTCCAACATGACAAGGTTAGCATAAATGGGGGCACAAGCTGCCCCCATTGCTACACCACTAATCTGCTGGAAATGTTCACCTTGAAAACTGATGTAATTGTAATCCAATACAATTTCCAAAAGTTCCAAAATCAATGGAATCTGGTCCTTGTGTAAAGAGGAATATTTATACATACTGTCACTAAAATATTCATAACCCTGATCACGAGGAATACATGTAAAAAGATCTTTCACATCAATTGTGAGGAAACTTACATCCTCACTCCACAGCTCAGGAGTTAACTTACTAAGAAAATCCCATGAATCCTTTAATAGATGCTCTGTTTTTGTCAAAATATCTTTAGTATAATGATCAACAAAAACTGCTAGGGGATGAGTTTTGGAATTTCTGGCAGATACAATAGGTCGAAATGTGGGAGCTGTAATAGATTTGTGAACCTTGGGTAGTCCAAAAAAAGTTGGAATTATAGAATTATTCTGTCTCAAAAATCTATGTGTCTTGTAATCAATCCTGTTTTCCAATAAATATTCCTCCAAAATAGAATCGATTCTCCCATATGCTATATTAATTTCGTTAATCGATATGGGTGAATAAATAGTAGAGTCCAACAGACTGTTGGTCATGGAGTTATAATATTCCTCAGTATCAAACAGCACCACACCCTCACCCTTGTCAGGTTGCATGATACGAAATAGCTTTTGCCCCTGCAAATAATGAAAAAGTTTAATTTCATCCTGACTTAAATTACTTAAGCTAGAATGGGTCTTATGTCTAGAAAATGCTTCATATATTTCATCCGTAACAATTTTTTCATATAACAATAAGACAGGATGAAGAGGTGGGTTGTAAGTGCTGCTTCTACTAAGGCCCTCTGAACCATTGTGACTGTCTTTATCCATCTTGTTAAATTTAACTTTCTTAAATATAATTTAAAATCAACCAAAAGATTTTCTAAATCACCATGGTTACTTTTGACATATTTAAACCCTTTGGAAAACAAATGGAAATGTTCTTTCCCTAATACTTGAGTAGTGTAATTGAATATTTTGAATCCATTATATTCAGACAAAATGCCCTCAGTACCTTCCTTTGTCACTATTTCCCCTTCCTCCCCACTCTTTTCCAACTGTAATTGGTCCCAAAGCCATTGCCTGAATGACCTGGGTCTGATGGAAGTCTGGTCTTGCTGGCCAGCCGTTCTGATCTCCTGGGGAATAAAAAAGGATCTTGTGGCTCCGAAAAAGAATCTAACTAATCCAAATGTCTGTTGGAACTCATACCTCTATCAGGGGCCACCCCCCCCCCCCATCGTGGATGTCAACCATGGGAGGGTTGACATCCTCAGACAAACCACTACTTACACCAACACGAACATTCTTATTACTGTTGGTATATTTGGAAATAGGACCTGGATACACTTTCCCAACACTGTACTGCTGTTTGTCTCTCATGAATTTCTTTTGTTTACTTGAAAAAATATTATTAACTCTTCTATCAATTCTATCCAAAACTTTCCTATACATTTGCTCATATTGAGGAAATAATAAATCCTTTAAGATATCCTCATTCAAACTATGTATCTCCCTACACATAGCCAACATGTTTGCATCATTAGATTTCATAAGTTTTTTAATAAGACCCAAGCCACATTCATCAAAATAATGATGTAAATCTTTTAAAACATCAGGCGTATAAACAACACCAAATGGATATTTAAAAATTCTTAAACCTTGTGGAACAAAACCATGTCCCACACAACAATGCAAATAACGATTATCAAGTTGCAAACATTTATATTTTAAAAAGTTTCTTTTCCATAGAAAATATCATGTCCTTTAAACTCATTGTATCAAAGGAATTGTCCCCACAAACGCAAAAAGCACAATGAATATTGTCAAATGAATTAAAATCAAAATTCCTGTTAAAAACACATTAGAAACGTTCTTTTAGTTCAAAAGGTGCATTAGAGTTGTTAAAGGCACCTTCAGTAACAGTAGCGTTAGAAACGACCATAAGATCTCCATGATTAGTTGAATTAATATTTGGAACAGTACCTTTGACATTATTATCGCAAAGCTGCGATCCACTTCGATGGTTATTCTCTTGAATTCTGCCTTTAATGACATTGGAAACTGACCAGACCTGTCCATCTGAAGAAAAAACACTGGTAGAAGGCCCACAACCTCTCTCCGTCTGAATCCCACCATAACTCGCAGGTACCGAGCGTGGAGACGACGTAACAGGCATAGCAAGAGTCTCTGGTACACAGGATGACTCAATGGGCTGGAGACCAGCGCCACCAACTGACTCTTTCTGGCTTAACAAGTCAATGAGCCTAGAAAGATCACTTTTAAGTGCTGTAAATTCCTCTCGAACTTTGCAAAATTCTCTTTGCGTTTTGGCAATGCTGGTTGGACTGAACATTTCCTCACTGCCAATCAGAGTAGAATCACCAGAGGAATCACCCATGATGATAAAATAAAGAATGTAGCATCAGAAGGAAAATTAAAGCCACACACCGACCCAGGCGGCAATTGGATCTTCTACTTGGTTCTCAAAATTCTTTAGTTGGGGGTGTAAAGGTGGGTTAATAATATTACAAGTATGTTAGAATCAGTGACAGATAAGTAATGCCTCAATATGAATTACACTCTGTCCACTTACACACAGATCCCCCTGCACTTTATCCCACTTTTAACAGAAACAGCCTATCTACAACACAGTAATGAGGTTACCTGTCAAAAGTGCTCTCTCTCTACCCTTAAGAATTAGACTTCTGTGGTGTTTGCAAATGATACTCTGTTCTCTAGATTATGTAACTGGATAGGAAGGAGGTTGCTTATGAACATGGGAAATGTGTGTATCATGGGGTAGAGTGACAGATAAATAACACTTGGTGCTTTATTCACTTTACCAGAGGAGAATATATTTAACTTTGCACACAGCTTTCTTATCCTACTTTTAACAAAAACATCCTCTCAGCAACACAATGATGAGGTCATCCTGTCAAAAGTGCATTCTCTCCCCTTTAAATGTCAGATTCTCCTGTGGTGCTTGCGACTAGTACTGTGTTCTGTAGACTGTGTAATTAGATAAGTAGGAGGTTTGATGAGTAACACTGAAAACATTTGTATGATGGTGGGGTATATAGATTCAGGCGAGCAAGTCCTCTAACACAGCTGTGCTCAATCAACTTCTACTCTGGAGAAACATTTTAAACTGCTAGATGACTCCACCAACCCCTTATCCCACCTTTCACTACATCTTTGCTGCAACATTTATTTATTTATTTTATTTTACATTTATTTTTACATTTGTTGACTGGGCTGGTCCAACTGGATTTATGCCCATTTTCAGTGGAGGCCCGGGGAGAAAAGCTCCACACTTCAGAATAGAATAACAAATACATAGGCACATTACCATGTTTTGGCAAGTAATAATAGTACATTACATTTTAGCTTATGAGTAAGGAAAAAAAAACAATCGTAGTTACAAATCAAGTATGGATATACATACAACAATATATAAGGTATGTGAAATAGAGCACTATTAAACTAAACGAGTTACACACATTTTATTGTTAGTAAAAGATCATTGAGTTTATGTGGGTGAGAAGATTAATGTCTAGTGACAAGGGAGATAGTTAGTCTGGGTTTGCACAGGGGCACAGCCAGTGGGATTTAAGGTATGGTTTGAGTTTGGTTTTAAATAGGGTAGTTGAGGGTAGGGAGGTTAGGTCATTTGGGAGGGTGTTCCAGGTTTTACCCACTGTGTTAGAGAACAGAGAGTCTCCAGACAGATTGTTGGTTTTACTTTTTGTTTACTATTAATTTATTAGATGAGTGCATGGTCTTCAGGTTAATGTAGGGGGAGATTAGGTTAGTGAGTATTGGAGTATTTGTAGGATGATACAGTATCTTATGGGCAATAGTTAGTTGGTTGAATAGAATAAGATTTTACAATTCTAACCATCCTAGTTGATTAAGATTATTGCAATGATATGTTCTATAGGTAGAACCAGTTGCAAATCTAGCAATATTATTGTAGGAGCTGGCTAGTTTGTTCAGATTGCTTTTGCATAGTTTTGTATAGATAGGGAAAGCATATAGTAGGGTTGAGATTAAGTGGGTACAGGCAATAGTGGTCCTGGCTAGTGGAGTCAGAAAGGGTTTGATCCTGTAGAGGGTCTTGGGTTAGGGATTGAAGTTGTGATAGTGAAGAGGCTGAGCATATGAGTGTGGAATCATCTGCATATTGGATACAGGTAGCTTGAGGTAATACAGAGTGTAGGTCATTAGTAAAAATAGAAAAGAAGAGAAGACCCAATATGGAGCCTTGAGGGACACCAAGGGTAATTGGGAGATGGGAAGACAAGTTATTCTCCCATAATACAACCTGTTGCCTGTTATTCAAATATGATTGGAACCACTGTATAGCAAGTGGATCCAGTGAGAAGTTTCTAAGTATGTTTATGAGTAGCTGGTGATTAACCATGTCGAAGGCTTTTGACAGATCAATGAAGAGGGCTGAGGATAGAGTATCATTATTATGATATTTATTAATGCAGTCGGTGAAGGATAAGAGAGCAGAGGAGGTGCTATGAAATGGTCTGAAGCCATGTTGGCAGGTAGCTAGTAGGTTGTTTTCCAGTAGATGGCTTAATAGTTGTTTATGAATGCACTTCTCCATGATTTTTGCTAGTGGGGATAGTATGGCTATAGGCCTATAGCTAGAAAAATCTTTGGAATTCCCACCTTTGTGCAGAGGGATGATATGTGAGATTTTCCAGATTGATGGAATAGTTCCTTCTGAAATAGTTCTGTTAATGAGGAATGATATGGGGTAGGCTATAGCTCTGGAGGTTTTTTGCAGTTATTCTGCAGGTAGTAGATCTGCAGAGAGGGTGGTGGATTTAAGTTTCTTAATAAGGGTGCAGACAAGGGATGTAGGAACTGGTTTGAATTGAAATAATGGGGGGCAGTTAGAAATAACATTAGAAACAGATGTAGTGTCAGGGGATAACTGATTGGCCAAAGATTGAATGGTGTCTGTGAAGAAAGTGTTAAAAGAATTCGCAATGTGGATAGGGCTGTTGACATTGGAGCCTGAGGGGGTGGGTGTAATAGAGCGACCTGGGTGCAACAGTTTATTGATACCAGACCAGAATTTTTGAGGTTTATTTTGGTGGGTTTGTTGGAGGTGACAGTAAAAGTTCCTTTTATCAGACAATATGGCTTTTTTAGTTTCATTTCTTAATTGTCTAAACTTTAGTTGATATGCTGGGTTTTTGTTTGTATGCCAGCTAGCCCAGAGTTTGTTTCTATGGAGGATTTTTTGTTTGGTAGTTTTGGAGAGCCAAGGGGCTGGTTTAGACCTTCTTCTTATTATTCGTGTTGGGGCATGGCAATCCAGTATGGTTAAAAATTTAGAATTAAAGTATTTAACGGCATCTTCTAATGGTAGGTGTTTCAAGGGTGACCAGTCGCAAGCTTTGAGTTATTTTTGAAGGCTGTCAGGGTTAAAATTTTTGTTAGACCTTATTTTCTTATAAATGGTTGGGTTTGGGATGTCAGTCTTATGTCTGATTAAGAAAGTGAGAGAGTGATCGCTTATATCTTCAGGGAGGGTCCCTACTTTGTAAGATTGGTTACGACTATTTGTAAGAATCCAATCTAGGGTGCTGTCATTGTTATTATGTTTATTGGCTCTAGTGGGGGATGTAATGGTTTGCGTAAAACCATGTAGGTTGATATGGATAGTAGGCTGTTCAGATGTGCAACTCCCCCAGTTTATATTAAAGTCTCCAAGAATTATGGTTTCTTGTGGTAAGGTGGTGGACAGCCAACTTAGGATAGCTTCTAAGGTGTTAATATTGTTGCCTGGGGAAGGTAGATACAGATGATGTAAATGGATTTACATTTGTTGAGTTGAATTTTGGAGATAAGAATTTCTGCATTGCTAGTCAGAGGAGGTTTAGAGTCTATGGAAGTAACTTGTAATTCAGATTTATATAAAATAGCTACTCCTCCACCTTTCTTGTAATCACGGTCAAGTCTGAGGATACTATAACCTGGGGGGGGGGGGGTGACAGTGGTGACTTGTATTATTGGCTTAAGTCATGTTTCAGAGGATGTCAAATGAATGTACATCCATAAAGGCATGTAGGTGGGCAACTTTATTATTTATGCTTCAAATATTGAGATGGGCTATTAGGAGAGAGTTAGGGGGTTTATTGATCAGATGTGAATTAGTAGAAGTTGGGGTGGTAGGCTTTGTGTTAGTTGTAGAATTTGGGTCAGGGTTTGGGTGCATGTCACCATCAATTAGGGAGTGGACTTGTATTGGTAGATTGAGAAGTAAACCTTTACATATTAGGTTCAGATGTTTTCTTGCTCTAGGGCTGTAGTATGTGATGTGAATGAGTCTATGACATTTGGCTGATAAATACTTTGGTGGATGGGATGTGTGACTATGGCTATGAGGGATGATAAGTGTTGGTGTGGAGGTTTGTTTTGTGGGGTTATGAAAGTGAAGGTAGTTAAGGTGTTCATAGAAAGTAAGTAGGTAGGGTATAGCTAAAATAGGTAGGACTGATAGTAGAAGTAAGAGCTTAAAGTGTGTGAGGGTACTATTAGGTGGCATTGTAAAATAATTGTATGTAGGTTAGTATACAGGTATAGGTGCAGATGGATAATGACTAGTGGGAAGAAGGTTGTAGCACTTTAAGGGGTTGGTCGATGTGATTGCTTGTATAGATAGGGGGTGTGGTTAGTGTGTATAAATGTAGATGCACTGGGGGCGGGTGGAAATTGGGGGCAGGGTAGGGGAGCGGAGTGAGCCTGCAGGGCGAACGGAGTGGGTAGAGCCACAGAAGGAGTGAGCCCTAGGAGAACAATCATTGGAGAGCTGATAGTTAAGGTAAGTGAAGGTGGAGAAGGGTAAGAGGTGTTAGCCTTGATAGTAGGGATAGGGGGAGGGTAGCTGAAATGATACGGAGTAAGAAGATAGAGGGATGAAGTGGGACTATAACTTTACAAGCTAGGAATACTATGAGATGTGTATCAAGACAGAATGATAGATCTAGGATAGGGTGCCACTTAGTGGCCAAAGGCTGTATAGCTACAATAGTTTCCTTTAGGAGGTAGATGGTCTTGGAATTTGAGGAGGACGTAAAGGATATTAGGTATTTACAGTGGTGTAGGAGGGAAGGTGGGCTAAGAAGAAGGAAAAGGAAGGGTATGGCTGCTGGTTTCCCTAGCAGGGAAGTGTACTTTAAAACCTACAATAATTTATACAGTGTAGCTTTTATTGACAGAAGTTATATAGCACATACTTTCTTCTTTTTTATTGTCCTTAAGTGGCTGTTTCTCAGGGCGGGAGAAGATTCACTTACTTAATTTAGGGTGAAGATGGCAGTTATAAGATAGGTTAAGGTTGCTGGCCAACAGGACAGGGCAGTTCCACAATGTTAGTGCCTTACGAGCAGGTAGGGCAACTGGTTGCATAAAGGGAGAGGGAGAGAGACAAAGAGGTTAAATACGTAGAATGTTAAGCACAGTCATTAGGTAGCATAATATTTAAGATAACACAAATACTAGTACAAACACAAGGTATAATTGGTCGCTAGTCTTCATATATTGAGGTTCAGTGAAAAAATATGATAGGTTGGGTAGTTTCATTTAAATAGGGAACACATTTCAGTTACAACTAGCAATTACATGTAGCCATCACAGTAGGATTCTAAAAACATGGCAAATCAGTTAGCATGCTTCAGGTATAAGTGGAGGAACAAGGTCTGCAGCATGAGTGTAGGCGAAGCGAGCTCTACTCATACATGGGGCATTCTATCCAAAAAGACAATTTTGTGTTTAAACCAGTACAGATGGTAACATTACCTTTGACAATAGTGTAAAGATGGAATTCCTCATATATAGTGGCAGAAACAATACAATGCTATGTTAATATAGCATTATTGATGTAATTTAAGGAACAATATAGCGTCCCCACTTGTGTTAAAATAATTAAAGATCAAATTGCATGCTAATGTGAGACTTAGGTTAGTCAATACATGTGCTACCAAAACGTAGCGTTTACTACAAAAAAAAACTCAATAGTCAACTCATTAAAGTAACCGTTTGAGCATTTAGCAGGTAGCTACGGTTATAAAATCCGTACCACATGCAGCACGCAGCCACAGTTAGTCAGTACCATTGGTTGTTATCACCAGAACACTCTAGGTTCCATAAGTTGATGCTAGCCACTAAAAATATTCCTTTTTGACCAATTTAAAGTTAAAACAGTTGTTGTGCGTGTCTTTAATTATGCCTTTCAAACAACAAAGTGTATTGCAGGGGTATCTGACATTAAATAGCTAAGAACGTACAGAAAACCCATACACAGTAAGCCGGTACTAGCGGAAGATAGTCTGGTGCACTTTTAGATGCTTATCAGTAACAATGAAGTATAAAGTTTCACCTTCTGAGACACTTGTTAGTGAGCTGCGTATCTAGCAGCAGGTAGCCATAAAACTCATTCTACAGTCGCATATCTAGCAGCAGATAGTCTTAAAACATATTATACAGTCACTAACTTTACAGATACTGCAAGCAAAACATTTCCAACACCTTTTAGAGCTTTATGCTTGTTTGGTAGTGCATTGTAAAAGCATGTGCAGCAAACGCTAACACAGTTTACCGGCAACAGTGATTAGTAACACTAGCATATGCTGTGATGATTTGGTTATCACCTTTAACTTTGTGGATGCCTTTACAGATAACTTTATAGGCAGTCCGGTTATCTAGCAAAAAGAGTAAACAAAAAAGGCACAACTTACACAAAGTGTGTACACTAGATCTGGGGATGCACAGCAGCCAAGGGATAGACTGAGGTGTAAAGATGGGGGCACACAGGGAAAGGTATATTTATAAGGTAGGTGTGGTGATATAAAAGGAAGGGGAGGGTAAGGATAGGTGGGGTCAGTTAGTGACCAGAAGTGAGTACTGTATCACTGTAAGGGGAGCACAGAGACAAGTAGTACTTAGTCTAAATCAGTGAGTTAATACTGCCAGAACTAAGGAGGAGGAAAGAGGTAGATTGGAAAAAGAAGGGACAAAGTGAGGAGTAGATAGGGTTAGAAGCAGAGTAGTGCTAATCAAGAGGGAGTGGAGGGATACTGATAGGGGTGAGGAATCAGACCAAGACCCACAGAAGGAGTGAGCCCTAGGAGAACAATCAGTGGAGAGCTGATAGTTAAGGTAAGTGAAGGTGGAGAAGGGTAGGAGGTGTTAGCCTTGATAGTAGGGATAGGGGGAGGGTAGCTGAAATAATACAGAGTAAGAAGATAGAGGGATGAAGTGGGACTATAACTTTACAAGCTAGGAATACTATATTCGTGTGAGATGTGTATCAAGACAGAATTATAGATCTAGGATAGGGTGCCACTTAGTGGCCAAAGGCTGTATAGCTACAACAGTTTCCTTTAGGAGGTAGCTGGTCTTGGAATTTGAGGAGGATGTAAAGGATATTGGGTATTTACAGTGGTGTAGGAGGGAAGGTGGGCTAAGAAGAAGGAAAAGGAAGGTTATGGCTGCTGGTCTCCCTAGCAGGGAAGTGTACTTTAAAACTTACAATAATTTATACAGTGTAGCTTTTATTGACAGAAGTTATATAACACATACTTTCTTCTTTTTTATTGTCCTTGCGGAGCTGTTTCTCAGGGCGGGAGAAGACTCACTTCCTTAGTTTAGGGTGAAGACGGCAGCTATATGATGGGTTAGGGTTGCTGGCCAACAAGACAGGGCAGTTCCACAATGTTAGTGCCTTACGAGCAGGTAGGGCAATTTCTTCTTTTTTATTGTCCTTGAGGGGCTATTTCGCAGGGTGGGAGAAGATTCACTTCCTTAGTTTAGGGTGAAGACGGCAGTTATAAGATGGGTTAAGGTTGCTGGCCAACAGGACAGGGCAGTTCCACAATGTTAGTGCCTTACGAGCAGGTAGGGCAATTTCTTCTTTTTTATTGTCCTTGAGGGGCTGATTCTCAGGGTGGGAGAAAATTCATTTCCTAAATTTAGGGTGAAGATGGCAGTTATAAGATGGGTTAAGGTTGCTGACCAACAGGACAGGACAGTTCCACAATGTTAGTGCCTTACGAGCAGGCAGGGCAAACAAAGTGTGTACACCAGAGCTGGGGACGCACAGCAGCCAAGGGATAGACCAATGTGTAAAGATGTAAACATATTAATAAGGTCATTCTTTCTAATGTGCACTCTCACACTATGGAAATCAGTCTTCTCCTGTGGTGCTCACAGTTCATACAGTGATCACTAAGATGTGTAACTAGTTAGGCAGGTGGTTCAGATACAGCACTGACTCCCATGTCTGTGTAAAGATCATGATACATTGGAATGTTTTTGCTCATACTTGCAATTTACAATTTATAACATTCCACTCAAGTGCCATGCTCTGCCTGCAACCATCATCCAATATGAATGTATTTAGTTTTAACCATAGCACTGTTTCTACAACAAAGTGGTAATGTCATCCCCTCAAAGATGATGTATGTTTTCCTTGCAGTCAGACTTCTACTGTGGCACAAACATTTAATACAATAGCCTGTAGATTATGTAATATGTTTGAACCCCACAGTGGTGCATTTGTCTGTGTGAGGCTGTAAAGTCTGGGAGGTATAACTTCCACACCAGCTGAAATCATTCTACTTCGACATTAGGAAACATTTTGACAGGTAGATGTGCATCCTGTCTCCTTATCCTACTTTTCATAAAAAACATCTTCTCTGCAACATGCTTATCAGGTCATTCTTTCAAATGTGCACTCTCACATTTTTGAAATCAGACTTTTTCTGTGTCTCTTGCAGTCCTTACACTGTTCTCTAGTATGTGTAACTATATAGGTAGGAGGTTCAAATACAACAATGATTAATTTTTATGAGTGTGTGTGTGATTGTAAATGGATTTAGAATTGGTTTACACACTATTTTCTTGGCAGTATTTACAACCCCAGATGGCTTTAAAAGTCACTTTAACACACATAACACCTTGGCAATACAATGCTGATATCATCCCCTCATAGGTGCTGTATGTCTCACTTGCACTCAGAATTCTCTGGTGGCAATCTCTGCTGCTATTATGCTCAATAGATTATGTAACTACATAGGTAGGTGGTTCGAGTCAATCCTTGCATAAATTGTGTGACTACAATTATTGTCAGATACAGCTGGCTAACTCACAACCATTGTTATGTACACTTATACTTATCTGGTGTATTTTCAGTGACACAATGTTAAACTAGCAAGTTCTACCATCCCCAGGGAAAAGACATTTTTGGTAGCACGATGATTACATAATGCTTACATAACTGCAGTATCTCACTGTTTTAGTATGACTTCTCCCGTGGTATGTGACTTTGATACTGTGTTTTATAAATTATGTACCTACATAGGTAGGAGGTTTGACTCCAGCCGTGAATCTGTCCTTTCTTCTCATACTGTGTAGACGGCTCTTTGAATACAATAATGATGTGTAGCTGTACAGTGTTACTGTGCCCTTTAACCACTTTTTAGCATAAACATCCAGCTAATAAACAATGGTGATGTCATCCATTCAACTGTGCACTGTCACACTTGTACAGTAACATGTCGTATGGTGCTTGTGATTCAGGCACTAATCTGTAGCTTGTAATCCTAGGAAGTTACTTCAAATTCAATCATTACTGCTCAAACTATGCTTTGTCATTTTTAATGTGACTGGACATGCCGCTAACACTGTTGTCCAGCATATCTGCTGTGTACACCTATAGATGTTGATTCCTCTTACAAAAAGGTATGATAATTTCTCATGTAGCAATGCTTTTATTCAGAGTAATGGAGACATGCAAAATGCTTATATTTAGAGTACTGGAGACGTGATTACATTTTCCTTATGTAACATTTGTTGTAAGCGATCTCCACTGGCGTGAGGAAATGAGACGATATTCTCTATCTTATTACCTTACTACAGCAATTACAGGCACACATATCTCTTGTAGCAATAACAAGATGTAATGTGTTAAAATACCAACATATCTCACAATTATAGTGAGACGTCTAACATGGCAAGTTTATTCTTGACAGTATCATGTATATTCTGTAGCGAAATGCACATGGGTTCAAAACCCACATTCAGTGACTGTTAGCTTTGTATGGCCTTCTACTGGAATGTATGAATTTCATCCACTGCAGTTATAATGTGTAAATTTACAGTGGAAGAGGCCTTCCCCATGCCTTTTATCTCAAAGAGGTTGTTTGCAATACAGTCATATTATGTACTGATTTAGCATAGTTGGAGTATCACACTTGTGTTAAAATTTCCACTGTGATGCTTGTGTTTCATCCACGTCATTAGCTAGCAGACTTACATAGTTTGCTGTTCAGTTCCAGAAAAGTGCAAAATCATATGAACATACTAATGTTACACAAAAAAATTGTATCTAGTTATTTTATGTAGGACAATGCTATATAATCACATGTTGTAATTGCATGGCAGTGAAAAAGTTATTCAGGGCTTGTAGTGATGTGAGTGCTCATGTGGCGCATGCATTGAGTACTGGCTTGTATAGCATACCTACACAGATAGGATGTGGTTCAGTTCTGGTACAGTGTGAGTATTGCATGATGGAAACAGCTTCCTTGGCAAAGACGCACTGATATTGTACTGCTCACTGTTGTGTGGGCAGTAACATGCATAGCTCCATTTCAGCATTCTGACTATAGTAGATTGTTCAAATTATATTCATAACTTCTTTCTTACCTGACACATTGATTTCAGTTATTTGTGACAATCTCCATTGCTATCTCCTGTGGCACATGGAGGTACTATAGAGATCTGTAGAGAGACTAGTATCATAGGCAGGGTTTTGAATCTGATAACATCTGTATGTCAGACAACTGTGTCAGACAGCAGTGCCTTACACACAGAAAATAGTTATGGCACAGTCAGAGGGACAAGTTTTTCAGGCATTGTCCTGTAAGGTAGGGCATCAATACCCCCTTTGACAAGATAGTGCTGTAAGCCCTTCAAGGGTATTCTTTATTACTCAACCGATATGCCTGTTTTTGTGGCATCCACAACTGATATGCATATCTCTGGTATCTGTCCTGGCTAGAACAACCCCATCAACTAACATATACACAGCTTCTTACCACCTATAACATTGTCTAGAATCCATATGCTTCTCCAGCACTAAATATCATTCTACACAATTATGTTCCCACTTGGTCACTGCAATCCAGTAACTAAAAACATCTGTCTGTCCACAAACCTATCAAATCTGCTGGGCATTGTCTGTACTTGTACCATGTTGCTAGGGCCTAGAACTCTATCTGTATCTATCAGGTCAATACTTTCCCTCCCATCCTTCAAAACCATTCTGAAATACTTTCCATCAAAAAGCTGGATTTGTTCTTGCTCAACACCAGGATAAACTGAAAAACTATATATCTAAATGTGGACAAATACCTATTCATCCCTTATATCTCCTTACTCTCCCCTATTCACTCACTTCCTTACTTCTATCAATTTATCTCCCTGGCTTTCTCTGTAAATATACAATAAGCCTGCTTTCCTCTCACTTCGTATTTCAATTCCTGTTTGTCTTATACTAACTTACTTTTAATTTCTATATAAACTAACATTTCTGTAATTATTAAATCATTGCCATGTAACTTGTGTCTATTTTAACCAATAATGTCATATTTTGTCTAATCTGGTATAATTATTTAAACTGTAGTTTTTTTTTGTATCATTTTTAAAGACTGTAAAATTATTATTCTCAAAATGTTTTGTAATACTTTGGAACTCCCCTGGCCTCTGCTGAAAACGGGCACCTGCCCAGTTGTACTTTAACGGCAATCAAATGTCTATAAATAAATAAATAACATCAGTATGGCAGTATTTATGTTACACATTTTCTTTTTGTCAATTCAGCACATTTGCCTGCATTATCTGAGTACATTTTCCCTGTCTCCCCTCCGCTGTTAATCACTTCTGCAGTACAACCAATGTTGTTTGTATACAATTCCCCCATTCCCCTTTCATTCCTTCAGAATTCTTTCATTGTACCTGCCCTTAGTATTTCTGGGTTACAGCATGTGCTAGCATATTTGGTTTGTCCATAGGCAAGCCAATTTGTTTACATTCGGTGCTTGTGCTTGCAAACACTTTTCCATGGCTGTGAACACTAATGCTGGTCATGAAAAGGTGCTTACAAGTATGTTGGTGCGATGAGCAGCATCCATATTTGATTAGCGCTGCTGCTAATCGTGCTAACATGCTTAAATTGTGTAGGCTTAGCATGATGCCTTCACAATTGTTAATGAATCCCAGGGATGGCATGAGGCAAAAAGAGAACTTTCAAGAAAATATTTATAAAGATATAATAACCATTTTAAAGATATATAATATATGGTAAGAGTAAAGACTTACAAATTGAAAAATCGTGTAGATTCTAAAATGCATTCTCAAACACAAGATTTTGTAGATATATTTATAAAATATTATGCAAAATAGTTTGGCTCCACAAAGGGATAAATGCTTTATGCTAGTAACATGCAGGCAACTTCAGATACTGAAATTAGATTATTTTGAAAAATTAGCATACAACTGAAACCAAACAAAGTACAGGGAGGAAACTGAATTAGTAATAATGACATAGGAACCCTTTGTCATGAACTTACAATACCATTATATCTGTTATTAACTAGGTCATTTATGTATGTTCATTCTTCAAGACTGGCGACACACAATTGTTAAACCCATCTTATAGGGAAAGGGGAAAGAACTAACTCAGAGTCACATAGACCCATACGTTTACTTCCTTGTTGTTGAAAATAATGGAGAAGGTTTTTTTTTGGATAAATTGTTCTTAAAATTGAAAAGGCTGGGACTTGAAACCAGACTTTCTGGACGGTACCAGAAAGCTTTTTTTTCTCTATATGCTTTTTCCTGTCATTCCTGTCAGCCATTATTTGTTTTAATTACTTATTTGTTGACCAGGTAAGCCCACTGGATACAATTGCCCTTTTTCAGGGGGAACCCATGAGTATTAGATGGTTAAGTGACTTGCTTGTGATGAAACCATACATCAGCATGTATCTGTAGATCAATAACTACCTGTAACATGGTGCTCTGTAATTATATAATAGATATAAAAAATGTGCTGTGATGTAGTTTATATGGACTTACATTCAGCCTTTGACAGAATCTTACACAAAACACTGATCAATCAATTAGAGCAATTAGGTACTGAGGTGCTGTTGATAAGATGGATAGCTGCATGACTCACAAATAGGACATTGCAAGTATCAGATAGCAAACTGGACAGGTGAATTCTAGTTTACGGTCAGGCTTTCTCATAGGGTTTTGTCCTAGGCTCATACTTATTTATTTAGTATATGTCAGATCTACTTTTTCATCTAAAGTGTTCTATAGTCTGTATGCAGATAACTTGAAAATGGGTAAACCAATGTATGCATTTATTTAATTAATCTATTTATTTATATACTACAGATAGATAGATCGATAGATAGATACATATCCACCAAAGAACTTGACTGAATTGACCATTGAGCTCAGGAGAATAATATTCTGATAAATACATCAACAACTAAGCATATGAGATTTGGAAGACATAGACCGAAGAATAAATATCTAATTCACAGCACAGAAATTGAAGCTATGACTTCTTTAAGGACCAGGGAATATGAGTAGACCATGCTTTGAGTTTTTCTGATCATATTTACTAAATGGTTAATGACAGGTATAAAACTATAAGATGTTTAAAAAGATTTATAAATTCTAGGAAATCAGAAATGATAAAATCATTGTTTGTAAGTTACATTAGATCCAAACTAGAGTACAGAATATTAATATGAAAACTTTATAAGAAAACGTGCATAATTAAATTGGAAAGAGTATAGCAGAATTAGACCAAGGGCATCCATATATGTGAAGGCTTGTTATTATGAAAGATTAAAATATCTGATCTTGTACAGTGTCTTGTACAGATACTCAGAGGAGCTCTTATTCAGATGTATAAGGCATTTAGAGGCAACTACTTTTGGAAATGTTTGGGATTATCAAAGAGTAGTACAAAATCATCAGACAGCCTGTGTAGGAGATTATACAGGAATGAGAGTTACAATAATTGGCTGTCTAAGAGAGGCACTGATGTCTGGCATGCACTACCGAATTATATTAAAAGAAGGGATAGCTTAGATGTATTTAAGAAGAACCTGAACACATATTATGGAGATGACTGTTTTGGGATATCGGTAGGCTAGAGGGGCATTGTTACCAGTGCCTACACACACACACACACACACACACACACATATATATATATATATATACACACACATACATACACATACATACATATACAGAGAGAGAGAGAGAGAGAGAGAGAGATATGTATGGGTGACAGACAAGTGTTGAACAACAACTTGCTGGACCTAAAAAGAAGCCAGAACAGCTGATCAAAAATCAGCTAGTCAAATATAGCAGCTTTGTATATGTGCAGTACAGTGCGGATGGGGAAATGTGCCCTTTCTCCACTGTAGTGTGATCTTGGAGTTGGTATATATAATTAGCAGGGGCATATGGGTGGAGTACAGAAGAGGCTTGTCCCCCTAAAAAAAGTTTACTGTACTTGTGTTGCTTTCTCAGTGGGGTGTGTTTCAAGCATTTGTGCTTGATAAGCTGTATTTCAATATGTTGCTTTTCAGCTAAGCAGCAACTATATATATATATATATATATATATATATATATATATATATATATGTGTGTGTGTGTGTGTGTGTGTGTGTGTGTGTGTGTGTGTGTGTGTGTGTAGTTTTTCTATAAATCACTCACTTATGCAGTTTTCCACCTTCATTCAATACAGCATAGCAGTGTTCAAGATTAGGAGGTAAGATGTGCAGAGAGATGAAACCCTGTCTGCGCTACAGATAACCTGTGCTTGACTAGTTATATGGGTACTGGGGGACCAGCAGGGTGGATGGGAGTGTTCAAGCTGAGGTGTGGGAAGGGAGAATGGAGAGGTATGCAGCAATCATAAAAGGTGGCGTGGTGAACTCTACTGGGTTTAACCAGCAGGACATGAAATAATTCATTGGCCAAAAGAACATGGCTCTTCAGTATTCCCGGGACACCAAGAATATCCAGCAGATTATTTGCAATAACTGGCATGTCTTTTTGTGACAAAGGGACCCAACAGTTGGATAATATATTATATATATATATATATATATATATATATATATATATATATATATATATATATATATATACACACACACACACATACATACACATACATACATATACAGAGAGAGAGAGAGAGAGATATGTATGGGTGACAGACAAGTGTTGAACAACAACTTGCTGGACCTAAAAAGAAGCCAGAACAGCTGATCAAAAATCAGCTAGTCAAATATAGCAGCTTTGTATATGTGTAGTACAGTGCGGATGGGGAAATGTGCCCTTTCTCCACTGTAGTGTGATCTTGGAGTTGATATATATAATTAGCAGGGGCATATGGGTGGAGTACAGAAGAGGCTTGTCCCCCTAAAAAAAAGTTTACTGTACTTGTGTTGCTTTCTCAGTGGGGTGTGTTTCAAGCATTTGTGCTTCATAAGCTGTATTTCAATATGTTGCTTTTTCAGCTAAGCAGCAACTATATATATATATATATATATATATATATATATATATATATGTGTGTGTGTGTGTGTGTGTGTGTGTGTGTGTGTGTGTGTGTGTGTGTGTGTAGTTTTTCTATAAATCACTCACTTATGCAGTTTTCCACCTTCATTCAATACAGCATAGCAGTGTTCAACATTAGGAGGTTAGATGTGCAGAGAGACGAAACCCTGGCTGTGCCACAGATAACCTGTGCTTGACTAGTGATATGGGTACTGGGGGACCAGCAGGGTGGATGGGAGTGTTCAAGCTGAGGTGAGGGAAGGGAGAATGTTGAGGTATGCAGCAATCCTAAAAGGTGGCCTGGTGAACTCTACTGGGTTTAACCAGCAGGACATGAAATAATTAATTGGCCAAAAGAACATGGCTCTTCAATATTCCCAGGACACCAAGAATATCCAGCAGATTATTTGCAATAACTGGCATGTCTTTTTGTGACAAAGGGACCCAACAGTTGGATAATAGCCAGTCCGCATTTACATAGAAAAGAGAACTCAGTTTCAAAAAAATTATTGGAGAGACCTTGTTTTAATGTTCTGTCCAGGTTTCCGGTGACTTTGAAATGTGGGATATGTCCCCAGTGTTGCTTCATTGAGAACAACTATACTGGCCCTTAATGGATATCATTAAGAAATTTCACAAAGGGGGCAAGTTTTATTACTACTCTGAAAGAGTGGTATACTTTGCAGTCTGTCGTCAATGTCAAGTGTTCTCTGTGGGCAAAACCAACAATGCCTTCAACAAAAGGATTTATCAGTATGTTAATAGTATATAAAGGCAAACAACAAGAGTGCTCTTGCCAGGGATTCCCTAGCTTGTGAAAGCTTTAAAAGATTTAAGTTTCTTATTTTGGCTCAAGTACAAGCAGCTGCCTACACAGGGCACTGGAAGAACAAATTATTACACTGTGAAATGTTGTGGCAACTTAGATTAGACACCACACACTTGCCAGAGATTAATGACAGTATTTCTATTACCAGTGAATTTAAAATGAGGGGTTCCAAGTTGTAAATACTGTTGTAAATAATGCTGTTTATGCTATACTTCACTGGTTTCCAATACTCTTTAAGATTTTCCCAGGCTTTTTGTGGTTTCTGCCCTCTGACTGGGCATTTTTGGGTGTGTATTCATGAATATGTTTTAAATGCTGTTCTCACTTCCTGTTTCATGGTTCTGAAGATGTCTTTTGTATAAGAAGAAAGTGCTAAACCATGGTTGCCTGCAGTTTTTAGCTATTACTTTGTTATTAAAATTCCATGGTCGTCCAGCTGCTGGTGTTTGTTTTCTTTTCTGTTTTACTGCTGTTTACATCAGTACCGGGTTTCCTCCTTATTTGTGGATAAATATTAAAATATGAATAATAAATGGCAAACAGTGATTAATTTCACCACAGAACATCCTAGAGTAGCAATCTAAGTATTAGTTTGTAAATAAATCCTTACCCTTTCTAATACTATCAATTATTAATTGGCAAGTTGCTTAGTTAATGAAGACAGACCCCAAAAGATCTGGATGTCATAAGGAACTATGGGTGTTAACTGGAAAAATCCAAAAATGCGCAATAGGCTTGAGTCAGTTAACAAACCTCTGAAGCAAAGCATAATGTCATGTTTAACATGTTAATGGGACTTCTGGAGGGTACCAGAAATCTTTTTTTCCCCTCTATATGCTTTTTCCCATCATTCCTGTCAACCATTGTTTATTTTTATTTACTTGCTTGATGACCAGATAAGCCCACTGGACACAATTGCCATTTTTCAGGGGTAATCTAGGACTACTATGTGGTTAAAGGACAACAACAGGATTCTATTGTTAAATGCTCAACCTCTCTGTCCCTTTTCTCCCTATTTACAGTCCCTGCTATGAATAAACAACAATACAGCATTTAAAATATTTTAAATCAACTGTTTCTCTCCACTAGAACAGTACCTTACTGTACTGTGGTGGTTTCACTTTCAAAAACCTTTTATCCCACCCTTGCCGCAGTCTCCAATTCACTTATGTCATCAAGGCCACTGAATGCAGGTTGTTTTCTGGCCAGTTGCCTCCCCAAACTGACATCACCATGACTGTCCTAGAAACCTACCCATGCTGTGATGTCACAGTTCCTTTGTCCTTCCCCTACCCATACAGAAAGTAAAGGCTAGAACAAGGAAATAGTACATGAGTCAAGTCTCCTGCTATGAGCTGTCAATCACAGTAGGGTAACAGCTCAAATTACCCTTAGCACTTTGATAGCTAGGGAAGTTAGGTGTGAAGGGGGATGTGAGATGAGCCAAAGTAGTACAATTCAGGTTTCACAAAAAAAATGCAGTTTAGCCATTCTAAAAAGAAACAGTCGTAAAAAGCAATTTGAAAGTATGTTCTGTGACAGTTGCACTGTTTGTATTTGAAGTAGTCATTGAACAGCATGAAATGTTACTTAAAACTAACTGACTGAAAGACAGCAGTGTATGTATGTAAAATCAATGCAGTGACAGGAGCTTTAGGAAGAAAGAGGCCTGTGTGATGTAACTTTTTACAGATCAACACTGCATTTTGGGATACCGTGAGGCAGACTAAACAATCAGAATTACTTCAAGATGCCATACCCCATGTGGTCAGACTCAGAAATTATGTATAAAAATATTTAAAAACCTGTAAATAGTCCCAGAGTGGTGTTAAAATGTAGGAAACACCAAACCATGATGAAATAAACATGTTTTTTCAGTCTGTGGGTGCGGTTCTCCTTTAAGTGACGTGCTCAGAGTTGCACAGTAGGCAAATGGAAGTGGAAGGAATCAAACTCTTCATAAGATGCAGCTCATTAACAGCCAAGAACTGTAGTTCTCTGCTTTAACTGTCAGAGCTATCTAGCTATTCTCTAGGCAGGGCACATGTGAACCACATCATTGCAGAAGCAGCTATTCTATTTTCCATGTGAGGAAATATGTCCAATCATCTGCAAAGGAGGCTGCAGCATTCACATCTTAGTGTATGCCACTCATCTAATCTGAATGGCCTGGGTCTTAATGACAGCTTTAACTGTGTATGTCAATAGAGCTGGCAGGGTAGCAGAAATCTGCTTTCACTGTCAAAGACACAAAACGTCTAGCCTCCTGCAACATTTGCTGACCATGTACTTTTAATATTATTCCTCAATTACATGATTTTCAATTACAAATATTTGAAAAGAAGTCAGTGCATGTGTGCCCATTATGTGGGTATGTTAATTCATGGATAGTGCAGTAAGATACTGCATTAATCTTGTTTCAACCACCTTTATTTGTATAACACTAAAATTCACTCGTCGTCTTCTAGGTGAATTTTGTCTGCAGTCAAACTGATTAATAGCAGGCCTGCGGGTTTTCGACTACAGCTAAATCAGATGACACACTGTACTCCAGATGAATCAACTTCTCACTGAGCACATAAAAACATAAAAACATACTGGTACAATGTGTGACAACATAAATATTGCAGGGGAACATTCAGTTACTGATGTGTTTCTCCTGATTATATCCTCACACTATGCACTTTCAGGCTACGCAATTAAATTATTCTGAGTACTGGGACTCCTACACTGTAGTTTTTAAGTTACCTAACCTCTGCTTTACCTTTGGAACACCCTGATCCTTTTTTGAATGTTTGGATTGCAGTTATTAGAGCAATCTAGCCTACTCCTTATTTGGCTGTTACTTTGGATTCATTGACCCAGATGTGTTAGTATTTGAGCAAATACCTGAAATAAAGTCTATGCAAGTTTTAAAAATATATCTGAAACCGTTTGTGTCAATACATTTTTATATTTCTTTACTGTTTCCATATTGCATTCTTAAATTATAATATTTGAGCAGATTTATTTTCTGCTACAAAGGTTACATAAAAAAGATTAGTTTGCAGTGATTAGGTAGATGACTAGTATTTTATTTTATTTACTTATGTAGTTATTTATTTTTACATTGGACAACTCCTACTGCTTTAGCTCTCAACCTCTTAGTATGAAAAATATGGACAAGCCAAAAATAATGGGAACAAAGCCCCAAAAATAGGGACAAATTTTATGTATTGCTCTTTTAAACTTAGAAAGTTGTTAGAATAAAAGGTATTGTGTTACAATGCATTTTATGAAGGATATGAAGTCTTAAAACAAAATAGCTGCTATTATTTAATGAATGCAATTCTTATTGATTTGCTTCAAAAATCCAGAAATTCACAAATTTTATGAGGAACAGATCAAAAATATGAGGCAAAAATCTGGACATTCTGTAAAAATCTGGACAGCTGAGAGGTGTACCTACTACACTCCAACTATTTACATAATTCTAAGTTTCTACATTTAAATTATCAAATGCATCCCTTTTCTAGTACAACAAAGCTGTTCACAACGTTCCTGTAAGTTCTGCTGCTTTTAACTCCCTGCATGTAGTCAAGTTCAGTTCAGATATGCAGATTTTGTTGTTCCATTCTTTATACCGTATGGAATCTCACTATGTTATGTATTTATTCTGTCCTGCTTTGCTAATCTGTATATGTCCAATCCATTAATCCACTCCAGAAAAGAGGCATTTTCTAATCCTGACTTGGAATCATTCATTTTTCTGTATGTTCCATTCTTAGGATATCCTTTTATCAAAATTAATTCTTCATGGCTAACTTGTTCAAAGATCAATGGCTGCTGTTGTGCTGGGGCTTTTCCCTTTTCTGTCAGTGTGTAGAAACTTTGGAGTCAGGTATATTAATTAGGGAGAGATGAGACTGGCACAACCCCCTGTTTAGGGTTTGAGTGTGCTAGTGTGTAGAAACCTTGGAGTCAGGTATATTAATTGGGGAGAGATGAGACTGGCACAACCCCCTGTTTAGGGTTTGAGTGTGCCAGTGTGTAGAAACCTTGGAGTCAGGTATATTAATTAGGGAGAGATGAGACTGGCACAACCCCCTGTTTGGGGTTGGAGTGTGCTAGTGTGCAGAAACCTTGGAGTTAGGTATATTAATTAGGGAGAGATGAGACTGGCACAACCCCCTGTTTGGGGTTGGAGTGTGCTAGTGTGTAGAAACCTTGGAGTCAGGTATATTAATTGGAGAGATGAGACTGGCACAACCCCCTGTTTAGGGTTTGAGTGTGCCAGTGTGTAGAAACCTTGGAGTCAGGTATATTAATTGGGGAGAGATGAGACTGGCACAACCCCCTGTTTGGGGTTGGAGTGTGCTAGTGTGCAGAAACCTTGGAGTTAGGTATATTAATTGGAGAGAGATGAGACTGGCACAACCCCCTGTTTGGGGTTGGAGTGTGCTAGTGTGCAGAAACCTTGGAGTTAGGTATATTAATTGGAGAGAGATGGAAATGGCAGAACCCCTTCTGTGGGGTTGGAGGCTTTGTTCCCAGGCAAGAAAATGTATTTCTGTTTTTTCTTGCCTTCAGCAAATGCATTTTCTTCCAGATAAAATCGATGAAATGCCATTCACTAAAGAAATAAAAAATGTAGTTTTATGTCACAGTACTGAGCTACATCCATTCTAATTATTTTAGCAGGAAACTCCCCAGTTGATCACTCATTAAATTTTACTGATATAAATGTATGTATATCGTGTGTGTTTGTGCACACTCTGTGGGAAAACAGCACATTTTGCTGATGTGTGCATGTGTGTGGGCAGTGGTACTTTTCAGTGCTGCTCATCTGGCCACAGTGCAGTATATGCTAATCAATACAGCCCAGTTTCATGGCTAAATACATTACTGTGGTCAGTCACTTATTAGTCATGTAGTACATAAATTGAAGCTATTCATTACAAAACACTGTTTTGATCTTCCAGCAATACCTTTTGTCAGCTAATGTTGAATATATGCTGAAAGCAATCATATGGTTGTATTGCCAAATATGCCTGCTATACCAAAATCTTACAACATTAGGCCAGAGCTTGCCCAGGCTCCAAGACAGAGCCATAGCTGTAATCTCCTGCTGACTCCTATTGTAAAGACAAGTTTCTGACAAAGTTCTTACTCCCTGGATGTTGGATTATCATTGATAAGTGTTTGAAGCTCTAATTTTTAAATTAGGTTGGTGCACTTTGTCTCAACATATGAAAAAGGAATAGGGTGCTGGTGCAACTGGGAAAACCAAGGAGAAGATTTGGTCCAGCAAATTGTACTGAGGATGTAAACTAAATTAAAGTGCATGCAACTTTTCAATAAGGATTAATGTTTATGAATGTTACTAGGGAATATAAGTAATGCAAGCAGAAAAACAGACTGCATTTTCCTTCAGTGTTGAAAGTGATTTATGCAGAAGGATTGCTGTTTTTCCTAAATGCTGAGGAAATGATCGCATAAAGAAGTTGTCAACATATTCATTTATTAGATAATGGACAACCTGTCAATGGCACACTGATTGGAGAATGAACATTCTCCAGCAGGCTGTTCATCTACAGGTAATGTCTGCTGCAAAATGAGTCAGCCACTTAATGGCAGAATATCAAGCTGCCATGGAGCTCAGACTGAGAGTAACCTAAAGGCTGCCATCATTTTACCCTTGCTAAGCAGTTCTTTTGCTATTTAGCGAGTATAAAATATATAAAAGAAAGAAAAATTAAAAAAGTGTGGATGTGTTTATCTGTGTGTGTGTAAGTGTATGTGTGCATGTGAATGAGAGTAAGATTGATCAAGTCATTATTTTACACTCACTAAGCAGTGCTTTTGCTGTTTAGCAAGTGTAAAAACTAAATGAAAGAGAAAAAAGCGTGTGTGTTTGTGTGTGTGTGTGTGTGTGTGTGTGTGTGTGTGTGTGTGTGTGTGTGTGTGTGTGTGTTTATGTTTCTGTCTATCTGTGAGTATATGTGTGCTTGCGTGCATGAAAGCAAGATGTGTGTGAGAGAGAAAGTGAAGAGTGAAAGTGATCGCACAGTCAGCAGCAGCTGTTAAGCAGCTTGCATACCTCTTGACCTCTTAGCTTAATATATCTGAATAAAGCCTAAAATAAAGGAGGAACAAAGGCTCAAAATAGAAACATATTTTAAATATTGCTGTGATAACAATCATAAAGTTGCTTGAGTAATAGGATTTGTGTTACATGCATTTTCTGAAGTGCAAGTGTTTGTGTGCACGAGAGAGTGGGATTGATGGACAGTGGCAGCAGAAGTAAAGAGTTTTTCATAACATTCGACCTTTGAGCTCAAGAAATCTTGGTAAAGCCTGAAAGAAAGGGTAACAAAGGCTCAAAAAAAGGAACAGATTTTAAATGTTGTTCTTATGAAATTCCATTGTAGCTTAAATTACAGGATTTGTGTTAATATAAATTTTCTTAGGGAAATAAAGCCTGAAAGTCAAATGTATGTCATTCTTTAGTGACTTCAATCTCCAATGACTGGCAACAAACAATACATTTTAGGAGTAAGGGACCAAAAATTAAGTAAATATCTAGATATAGTTTTAAAAATTACATACTGTAGTTTGGATGCAAAATGCTTCCTCCAATGCCATTTACATATAGTACAGCAACTTTGAAACATTAGGCATAGGACTATTTTACATCACCTCAATTCTGGTGGCACGAGTACGTCATCTATTGATTTGAATGTATTAAGAACCATATGCTTAAGGTATTTATGGCCTGTACAATTAAATGGTGGTTTTATTTTTGTTTTAATGTTGTACTACGTAGCTGCTTGCCTTAACAAGAACAAAGAAAGGAGCTGGTCATTTGCTTCTGATTTGAGTAATATGTTAAGAACGGTCAGAGACTTAGATATATATTAAACTTGCATTGCCTTAATTGCATGAGATACAAGTAAAATGCTAAGAACGGTCAGCAGCTTAGTTATATATTAAACACTGCATCTGTTCATAATTGTGTATGATACATGAGATAATCTCTCGAGTTTAGAATGCTACCATGCTGCATTTTGTGTATTGTTTATGAGATATGCAAGGTAAGTTCTCCATTATGGAACTCTGGATTGTTGTTATATATTTTTTTTGTCATATGTAATATAAGCTCTATGCTTGTTTTATGACAGTTTTTTTTTCTGCTGTTATTCTCTGCTACAGTCATAGTCACTAAGGTAAAAGTTCACTAGTATTCTGTTGTCTATGTACTTAACCACAGACATCTGATCATTTAGTCTGTATTAGTTTAGTTAGAGCATTGCATTGCAAATTATTTGTGATGTAGGTATATTTGACTGTGATAGCTCCTTACAACATTTTAGTTTCCTAGTCACTGTTTATACTACTACCACCTACAGTTTTGCTATCATTGCTTATATTATTTCTTTGCTCGCTGTTATATTACACAAGAATTGAGAGAGTCTATCAGTAACTATAAGTAATTGTTTACCTATCCATATCTTATCACATTGAAATATACTATCTTTACCTCTGTTCTAATCTACACTCTTCTACACAAATATTGTAGCTAAATCTTCTGCCTACCCTCTATTCTTCTCTATTTTGTACCCACATTAATCTGTTTCTTTATTATACCTCTTGGTCTTCTACCTAAGTCTTCATTTTAACATATTTTTCCTGGTTGCTCCAGTCTGTTCATACTTAAATATAGCAAACTATTACTGTTTTACCCCTCATTTACATCACATTTCTTAATTTTTTAGACACTCTATCAGTTTTATCAGCTCTTCACTCAAAAGTACTATAGTTAACTCTGCAACCCATGGTTTCTGAATGAGCGCTGCAAAGAGAACCTTTTGATTTTTCCTGGATGTTATCAAGTTCCCAAACTCTCTAGTGACCTAAAGTATGCTTCATAATTGAACTACTGTCATTGTACTTTGAGCAGCTTTCTGCTTAGCACCAGAAATTGCAACATCTCCTTCCTATCCTTAGCTTCTGTCTGTATCCTCACACCTTCGAGACTACTTCTCCTAGGAATTACCTATTTTGGCCCAATATTTGCTCAAACTCTTTTTCTTTTGGTATCTAAACCACACAACGTGCTACTGGCAAACACTAGCAATAGAGCACTCACTTAAATATTTTTTCTGCTTGACCTGTAAACCTACACTTACTTAGCTATAGCCTAACTGTTTCTCAGTTCTCCTAACTACACTTTTTAGCCTTTTACATTTTAACAAAGTACTTTGGTATTAGTTTATCTTATATTACCTAAACTATTTGGTCTTTATAGATTATTTTTATGAACCATTCCTAGCATGGTGTAGCTCTGCTCCATTCTCCCTCAGTACACTCAGGCTCACTTCACCCCCCTTACCCTACCTCCAACTCTCACCCACCCTCACTATCACCTGATTTATACATAGCCACTAAACACTCCCTCTAACCAATTAACCTGTCCAAACTCTTTAAACACAGACTATCACAATCCACACTCAGCAAGCATATTACTTCAACACATAGCTCTACTTTGCTACTCATCTTAACTTACCACACTACCTGTTATCACAAACAACACATCACTAGCATCTACTCTCCCACTAACATATTCAGTACTCTTCTTAACTTTAACTTTAGCTTTAACTTAATAAACATAGTCATATCACCTCACTCTACAATAGCTCCCACATAGAATGCTTTACACTCAGATAAACAGACTTACATATAAAACATTGCATATACTATAAATTTGCCAGCCTACTACTCAAAATAACATACCTATTTCTGACAAAAGACAATTACCTTAAACTATGTTGGGACATAAATCCCAATCCAGGCCCTCAACAACACACTACCCTTACACCACACAGTACAATACCTCATAGCATCAGTAACCTGACACACAATGGCTCTGACCACATATTATTAAACACAAACCTAAGAAGCATCCGAAACAAGGGTCATAAATTTCACTCAACTCTCATCCTATACACTCCAGACATTGTATTTATAACTGAAACATGGCTTAAGACCCACTTAAAAGATACTGAAATCCTAACCCTGGGCTACAATTTACATAGACTTGATAGAATTCATAAATGCATTGGTGGCATAGCCATAGCATACAAGGACACACTCAAATTGAAACACCTTGTAAATAAACCCCCAGACCTCATAATATGTGAAATATTAATTTCACATCTCTACCTAAACTCTAAAAAGCACATTATAATTATTGTCACCTACATCCCCCCAGGTAACAACACTTCAGCTATCGAGAACCTTCTCAGTTGGTCTGCCTCCACTTTTAATCAGGAAACTTTTATAATAGGAGACTTTAACTTAGACTGGACCACCTGCTCCTCTGAAAATCCTACCAATTTTATTAAATTTTATGGTTTCTCTCAATAAATACTTGCCCCAATCAGAACTGACAAATGTAGCAAAATGCAATAAGTCCTTGAATGGACACTAACAAATAGCCCCTCCCTTGGTTACCTCATGGATGGGTCCCAGAAAGACTCAGTGACCATCATCCCACCTACATACTTAGGAAGCAGACATGTCCTCATAAAAACATCATATTTAAACATGTTTGCAAAAAAAAAATTTTCCTCCAAAACCTTCAATTCACTTCTTATACAATGTGACTGTCCCCCCAAAAAAAGACCTCTGCATGGATTCTGCAGGCAAATACTTCAATAATACTTTAATAGATATGCTAAACACCCCTTAGGAAGGTTAAAGCAAAGAGCTCCCATGGCTAACTAGGGGATACCATGCAACTCCACAAACAGAGAGAGACAGAGCCTGGCCTCAATATCAAGAGATTAAAAAACAAATCTCCTAAGAATCATATTGATGACATAGAAACTATGCCAAAAAAGCAAACCAAAAATGATAAAATATCTTATTACACTTCAAACCAACAAAATCACAAAATAACCCCCAAAATTCTGGGCCCCCTTAAATCAAATCCTCAACCCTGGTCAAACCACTACACCATCTCCTACCACCATAAATTCCAAAGAAAAGTATAGCACCACAATTAAATTCAAAACTGTCCCTCATAATAAAAATGACAATACATCGCCATTAATACCATCTGACTCAGAGCCTAGCCCCAGTTCCTTTTCTATAAGACCAATACAAACCTGCACCATCAAAACACTTCTACTAAAACTAAAACCCACATCCCTCGCTGCTGACCCGCTCACAAAAAATTTCTCAAACTGGCAGCAGAATCCATATCTTAACCCATCTCTATACTTATCAACAGGTCCATATCAGAACAATACATCCCTAAGCTCTGGAATATCTCTCATATCATTTTCTGCAAAAAGGTGGCTCCTCTATTGACTTTTCAAATTCTCAACCAATAGCATTACTCCAACCACTAACCAAAATTCTCGAGAAATGCATACATGTACAACTCTTTGACTACTTAGAAAGCAATAGCCTACTATCCAAAACCCAACATGGCTTTAAACCCAAGTACAGCACCACAACCACTTTAATAAGTCTCACCAACACTATCATTGAGCTCAGAAACAAGGGTCACAACGTATCATCCTTCTTTCTTGATATGTCTAAGGCATTTGACATAGTATCACACCAAAAATTACTCAAGGAACTAGCATCCCTAAACCTCTTCCATCTGACTATATCTTGGTTCCTTAGTTACTTAATTGACTGACAATAAGCAGTCTATTTTATTTATTTATTTTATTTTTATTTTACATTTGTTGACCGGGCTAGTCTAGCTGGATATATGTCCATTTTTAGTAGAGGCCCGGGGAGATAAGCTCCAAACAGTTCAATATAATTTCTCATCAAAAGTAATACATGTTTATAATGCAAATACATTCAGAGTAAAGGAGATAAACAAACTTTAACTGGTCACATATTAATAATGTATAAAAATGCAGAGTATTAGACTTGACTTAGTACAAATACAAAAGTCATAAGTAAAGTCAAGTGTTACTGTCGTTATGACCAGTTCTTTATGTAGTAAGGGCTAAGTCATCCGTTACCCTAAAAAATCTGTTTCCTGTTGTTCATGCCTTTGTTGATTGTGTTGTTAAAACACTCCCCTGGTTCCTAATGTTTTGTTTTTTGTGTTTTTGTGCTAATCTTGTGCAGTTTTCGCTAAGTGGTGCGCACCTGATACCGTGGGTACTGATTAGTTTTGCTTTCATCATTAGGATTACCTCATTTTCTGTTTGCAATTCATATCTCATTTTCACATTTGAAGCCATGTTTAGGTAATAGGTGTGATTAGTTTAGCCTGTAGCCTGTGTTAGTGCTAGGAATTTATTTTTATTCACTTTGTTCTTTTTTATTTTTTTCAGCTTTCCTTGCTAAATTTATTGTCAATACGTATAAAATATCCACAAAGTGCAGGTTTGTTAAAAGGAAGTAGTGGTTTTGTTTACTTGAACTGTCCAGTTGGTTGACTTATGTTATAATGTTTAATACTATGTTATATAAATGAGATTCTTGTTTTATAAATAACAATGTCCTTAAGCCAGCACATGTCTGTCGCTATTTTAAAAATTCCAGGTACAAAAACCAAAGACCAGCAAGCCTTTGGAATGATTTTCTGGAGATGATTTGTTGAAGATAACCGTTCTAATTGAAGCTTCAGCTCAATAATTTGTTATCAAAATAATTTGACTGTCTGTTCTTGTATTCTACTGTACCTGAATGATTATTCAGACTTCATGTTAGTTGTTCCCCTCTAGTACCGTAACAAAGGTGTCTGTACCATAACCCCAAATGTCAAGTTTTGGAAAATCCCAAAGTTTGGAACACCAAAGGTTTTGGTGGCATTGGAAGAAACTGTGGGACTACCAGTTGAATGTCCCTTCGTTAAATGTCCCTTACTAGATGAAAAAACTCGATGTCCTCATATGGTTGATTTGATGTGAGGTATGCTGACTCTGTTCGGCACAGAGGACCTGGAGAAAGGAGTTCCCGCTTCCTCTTGTGCCGCCTTAGCAGGTAAGGCTGGGTGTAGGTAAGGATCCGGTGTAAATAGTGGTGTGGTGTAATTCGTTAGACTGGTCCAAAGCGTTGTTTGCTGGGAATTAAGTTTGTTGGGTGTTTAAAGCACGTGATAAACTGATGAGATCACTACTGTTTAAACTGTTACATACATTGTTGATGTGAACTTTGTTCCACTAGTCGGGCTGTCAGGGCTGTCAGGGTTAGGACTAATAAAGCTGTTCAAAGACAACCAGTAAAATACAAAAAAACAAACCGACAAGCAGCAGTAGGCTCCAGAAAATGTTAAAGTCCTTTGGTTGTGGATTTGTTGTTTGTTAAAGCTGCAAACAACATGCTAGAATGCAAGAATCCGATAAATCACAACACAATATTTTTTATTTTTTTTTGTTAGTTCCATTTAGTAATTGTAGTATTACTACTTTTACTACTACTTTTTAAGATTCACACTATTATAGCTATCATTATAGATCTCAGAGAGAGATCACTAGTTATCTTTACTTTCTACAAACAACAAACAGTTTACTTTTATATTTTATTATGTTAAGCACTGTTTTTTAATTTTTCTTTTCTGTGCATATTATTCATCTACTTCTTATACATTTGCAAACTTTTAATGCACATTTGCTTGGTATACAAATTGCTGAAATTGCTGAAGCACTAATGTTTCATGGTTTCGACTTAGTACAAATACAGTTGCAAATAAGCGTTCAGAAAGAATAATAGCATAATGTACAGTAAGTGTAGATAAAAAGAAAGTTAAGAGAAGTAGCAGTTACGTAATACATCTAGTAGTAAAACATGTCCAATAATGTTTTTTTTTTTTTTTTTTATGATGCAGTAGTAAGTAATACTATGATAGAGAAGTGGATCAGTAGATGTTAAGATGAAGTAAAAGCAGGGTTGAGAAGATAGGGTTGAATCAAGTATCAAGAGCTAGTTGGTCAGTCAGGGTTAGTACATGGGCACATCCAATGTGTTTTGAGGAAAAACGTTAGGTTCTTTTTAAAAAGCGTTATAGAGGGAAGTGTAGAAAGTTCGGAGGGAAGCAGGTTCCAGGTTTTTCCGACAGTATTAGAGAAGAGAGAGTCTCCGGCCTTATTGTTTGCTTTGTCGATATTTACAAGAAGATTTTGTGAGGATCTAGTGGCAAAATGAGCTCTCTACCCCACTACCCATCTGAACTGGAGTGCCACAAGACTCAGTTCTTGGTCCACTACTTTTCACCATCTTTACAAACAAACTTTGGACAATTACCCATCTAGCCACCATTGTACAATATGCAGACAACTCTACTCTTATTTGCTCAGCTCCATCTCTACCAGAACTCCTAGAAAAAAAAAATCCTTCAAAGATATAGAAAACTATTTCTTAGACTACCAACTGATACTCACCCCTAACAAAACAAAACTAATGCTATTCTACAATATCAAAACACAGATCCTACTTCCCCTTTTCAGTATACACTCCTCCAACAAAACCAAAACTGAACCTGTAGAACACACCAAACTTCCATCAAAAAGGTCCATATAAAACTTGGAACACTTTATAAATCCAAGCCATACCTTACTAACAACACATGACACTCTATAGCCAGGACCCACTTCCTCTCCACCCCTTCTATATGCATCACTCATTTTCACTAACCTCCAAAAAATCTGATATGACCAAATTAGAGTCATGTTACAATAAAATATTAAAACTTGCTACTAGTAATCCCTACAGATCTCACCACTGCTCTGCCCTTTGTGAAGTAAACTGTATCAAACTACCTAATCTACTATCCCTGAATCAACTAACTGTTGCCCACTCCTAACTGCCCTGCACTCAGAAACTTAGTTCAGGAATACAATAATGCTAGAATACTGAGATCTTCTGACAAACTCCTTCTAAAAGTCATTAAAGCTAACAATAACTTTGGGGATCTCTCTTCTCTAACCAGATATCCAAAAATGTAATTTAATTCCCCAATACTTTCAAAACACCACTATTACTTCCATTTTAAGTTACTTCTTAGGGAACACCTAACAAACAGCTGGCTATGCTCCTGTACTTCACCAGGATGTCCTTTCAATACTTATTGTCTCTACACCTTCCAATCCACACTAAACCAATCAATCCCTAATCCACTCACTGCCTTCTTTCTCTGCATTCTATTTTCCCTCTTCCTTATATATATTTAACTCAGGTATTACCCCTTTACTCTATCTATAAGTACTCCCAAAATGGACTGTCTAGTGAAAAATATATTCTTGACCTGAATGCTATAACATCTGCTAAACAAAATTATACTTACTATAATATAATTTACTATAAAAAATACTCTGCAGATCATATAATACTGTACATAGTATTGATCTTTCATGGTGACATGCTATGCTACATTTTTGTTCCACTATGTAATTTTCCTTATTACTGTGTATACATTTTCTTTATTCCTTATACATTACTTATTTCTCTATTGTTACTTAAGAACTATTGCTGTAAGTGTTCTTAGATGTATTGCAGTGGAGCTATCCTCTCCGGGTATCTGCTGAAAATGGGCTTCTTACCCAATTGCACATGCCTGGTAAAAAAAATGTAAAATAAATAAAATAAATAAAAAATAATACTATAGAAATAAAAAAATAAATAAATAAATAAATTACTAAAACCCAACAATTTTGCAGACATCACATTCTGTAAGAACTATAATGCCCTCCAGGGTTGCGTTATTGTGGAAATAATGCCTTTCCAGGGGTGTAGAGGCCTTCTGCCTGCAACATCATGCCTCAGAACACCCCTGGGCAGGCATGATTTCCACAATAACACACACCCTGATGTGCATTATTGCTTGCATAAGTAATGGAGATTAATTGTGAAGTCATGGCAGATCTGGGTGAGTCTGCAAGCTCAGCTGAAGAGGAAGAATTGCTGAAGAAGCAGAAGTCAAAAAGAAAAGGGAGACAGTTTCTGTGGGATGCAGAAGAGAAAAATGGCATGAACAGATATATACATCTAACTGCAAAGTGTTGTGAACAGAAATGTTTGTGAAACATTGATTGTTATAATGTGTTTTAGGGGATCATTTTAGCAGTCTGATCTGTGGTAAAATACAACTTTAAGATTTAATTTTGTTGCCTTTGAATGAGCTGTTTGGGAAAGTGTAAGCCCAAACTGTTAAGAAGTGAAATAAAAAGAAACAGCAATGTGCATTGCACAAAAATAAGTTGTTTACAAGTGGTGGAAGTTTACACAGCAGTAAATCCTACAGAGAGCTATCTGAAACTGTTTTAATATAGTGAACTGTGGTAAACTATGTGAGAAGTGTAAACAAAAAACAAGTCTTTCTAAATGTTAAGTAGTTCAAACTAAAGAACTGTTAAACCTACAAAGAAAGAGAAATATGCGTTGTCCATATGGGGTTTGCTCTACCAATGAATATAGGCCCTTGTGGCAATACAAGGGGTTATACTCTGTTGATGCTATACTAGAGACCTGCAACATAAAAGGTTGCATGTTGCGACATTTCTTTTCCATAACATCGGTGATATTTTGTTTGAAACTAAATATTGTACGATACATAATGGCTGAGGAAAAAAAAGAATGTGTTGTGTCACCCTAAAGAACTAAGCAAGTGGATCATCAGGCAAGTGATGATGAAGATGAATGCTTGTTTCAGGACCTAGAGAATGTTATTAAGAAGCAAAAGCTTCTGGAAAAAGGCAATAGAGATCTTTTCTGGAGATGTGGCTGCAGACATCAAATGGACAACCAGCAATAATAGCATGCAAATAAGACACTTTCCCAGGTTTTTATAGGTCTGTAAGGAAAGTCAGATCTTTCACTGAGAATGTATAACCACAAAGGAAGGTATTCTGTCTCTAACCAGAGAGAAACAATATTAAAATTGAAACAGGTGGTTTCTGAAAATTAAAATAAAATGATGGCTGACCTTGACCAGCAAAAGAGATGTCAAAATAAAACAGATAATAAGCTGCTGATTTATCTAAAATACTCTCTCAACTTTTAGAACAAGTTGGAGTAGTGAAACAGAGTAATAAACTTCAAATTTCTAAGCAAGGTGATACCACAAGCATAAGAACTATATACCAACTTTGTGTAAAGTGAAATGGTTGAGGAAATCAATTATCTAGATCAAAACCCTGACACTTTGGTCCAGCTTATACAGCATGACATTTGGAAGTGTAAATAAAAAATAATCATTTGGCATTGCTCAATGAGGCAACTGAAAGGGATGTGTGTAAAGTGATGCAAAAAATATATAAGTGAACTAAATGGCCTAGATGACACATACAGGATTTGAAAGAGAAATTCCAAAGGAATGAGAGTATTTTTAATGTGGTGCAGAAAGAGATAAGTTCACTAACTGAGTAAATTCAAACAGGGAAAAATGCACAAAATCATAGCCACATCAGGATGTAAGATTTGCAAAAGGAAATATTTATCTAAAACTGAAACAGATGAATCATAGAGAGAAGAGAAAATATATTCTTGGCCTGAATGGTATAACATCTGCTAAACAAAATTATGCTGTAACACAGTGGAGTCATGAGCCTGCTGTGTTTGTGGAACAAACAGGTACATAATCTGCAACTGCAGCAACAAACCTAAGAAAAATGAGAGTTTTCAGATTGCTTCAAATTCCCATATTGCTGTGTATAGTACATTTGTGAATTCTAAACCAAAACACTTGCCCCCAGCATTTGATGTACGTTTTTCTGACAAAGACCTACAATTATCAAAGTATAAATATAAAACAGCAACAAGAACAAGAAGACTTGTTGTTGCCTCTCCTTTATGCATCACAAAAACGAAAGTCTTCCTGCAAAAGAAAACTCAGCCAGCAAACCAGTGAGTGAAGTGCATCACGTGAAGTAAAATGATAAAAGCGAGAACAACGTGATGTTGTGTAAATTGTGCTTCTATGAAAGGGAGTGGAATACATAGCCAAGCAGCAAGCACCTACAGAGCTCTTATTTTGCAATAAGAGCAACACTACCTTACTGTCTGAACTGGAGAAAGAAATTGTAAAGGTATGTTCTAACCTGAAAAGGAGTAAATCAGACATTAGAAAATGTTAGCACAATCACAAATAACTTCTGCTACTCAAGACTCGAAGAAAACTCAGACAATACCAATTATTGATGAAGGAATACTAAAGAGAAATTGTGAAAATGGCCATCTTATGCAAGATGTGTCGTACTATGCAGTTTCTAATGATTCAGTGATGGGATTAACAAACTCAGGGCCTATGCAGCTCATTTAAGAGTTTGCTTTATCTTTGTTCCAGAAGCATAAAGAATATATTTAAGCCATAGACCCAAAACTGTCTTGATTGTCATTAGATCATCAGCATATCTTTGAGCATTCACTACCCATACATTGCTGTATCTAGTACTGTACCTATGACTTTTACATTTTAAATTACATTATACTGTTTAACAATGTTTTTGCTGAGATATATATATATATATATATATATATATATATATATATATATTGAGTGTATTTGTTTCTTTCAAATTATATATTATCAATGTATGTTTTCTAAATCAACTTGTATACTGTGATATACTATTGTGTCAATTTATGTCAATTATTGTGCTCAACTTATGTCAATTATGTTATTTGTGGAGCTTTTCTCCCTGGGCCTCCACTGAAAAAGGACCTGTGTCCAGTGGACTTTCTTGGTTATCAAATGTAAAATAAAATAATAATAAATAAATATCTGGTATATTTAGGCAAAGAGTTACATGGCTAACCAGCTCTGTAGTAAAAATGTCCCTCTTAACTTTAATCAAGCATTTGGTAATGTTATCAACATATTTTAGTTCCTTGTGGAAGAATTATGGTCTAAAAACTCATTACCTGACATAGCAGCCAAGACATCATCGCTTAAACACTTGTAAACCAGACTTAAATCTACTCTCAGTAACCTATAAGCAATTGAAAGAACAGCAAGATTTTCAAGTCTGTTATCATAAGATAAATATAAATATCCAGTTACTTACCTTGTAAATGTTTTTTTGTATATGGCCAAGTCTCTCAAGCTGAGAGATTCATGAGATGCAAAAGGAATCACCATATTCTACAGCTGGACATATAGTGGCTGAATATAGCTTAACCATAACATTTCTGTCCCATGTAAAAAAAACTATGACTTATATTCTTGATGAGACTTTAGCACTTCCTAACAACATTATTTATGTGTATATCAAATGGCATGGAAGAAAAACCAACTATAATACCTAATAACCTAATTAAACAAAGAGAAAACAAAATTATCCAAAAAATAGGGATAGTAATCATTATTGACCCTAAAGTGCATAACTGTGCATTTGTTATTATTGAACTCCATCCCCTTACTTAGTTAACCCATCAAGTAAGTTTGAAGATAATAGTGATCCACTGAGTTAGTAATAATGCTGCCAACATTTAAACCATCAACAAATTTACTTAGTCATAATTGATCTGAAGTTTGGACAATCACACTTTAATAGATCAAATGATAAAAGTCCCAATTCTGATCCATCTGGCATACCCCTCCAAATAGTCATATATCTAAAGCATTTATTCCTAATTTTAACTTTGCACTTCCTAACTAATAACCAATTCATTACCCATCTTACCACATAAGCATTCATTTCTGACTTCCTCAGAATATCAACAAAGACTGCATGGGAAACTGAGTCAAAGTCTTTGGCAAGATCTAAATATGTCACATCTATAGTCAAGCCATTATCTAAAGAATTCATTACAAATTCATAAAAATTGATCAAGTCAAATAAACCCAATCTTCCAGAGGTAAATCTGGTTTGAAAAAAAATATATCATTACTAAGATCAAACATATGTTTGAAAGATTAATTGCCCACTCAAAGCACTTATCCAAAACACACGTAAGGCTAATTGACCTATAAACATTAATACTGTAGCTATATTACTTTTTCAAATTGTCTTTTTCCATATGTCTGGTACAAAGCCTTCAATGAGAATGTTTTTATAGCTGCCATACAGGGATACAAGTTCTTCTCATTTATTCTTCACAAGAAATTTCCATTCAGACCATCAGGACCAGCTGATGAGTTCATCTTAATATTTGCTAAAGCTGACTTTATGGGGTCATCCTGTAAAAAACAGACAATTCCCATTTGCCACTGGGAAATTTGAAATGATTGATTTACTAACTGAAGTACTGTTAAAGATGTCCTCAACAAACAGTTTTATCAAATATTCTGGTTCTATAACTTAGTCAAAGCCAACTGTGAGTGTTAGTCCTGACAAAACATCAAAACCATAGCTACACAGATGTTTAAAAAGACACATTGCTTTTTTAATTTGATAGCCAAGTTAAATCCATAAGTGGATCTTGATTTATTAATGAGACTTGAAAATGTTTTTTTGAATTTGTTGCAAGTTCTTTTATTTTCCACCAATGAATGGGTCCTATAATACCTCCACATTTTTTTTTACATTTCACCTTATCAATTTTGCTATTGCACCAAGTGGAACAAGAAGTCCTTTTTCCAAGGGATAAACCATGGGAACAAATTGTTCGATCAAACTACTAATATAGTTTTAAATATTCCTGTATTGTAAGACCATTCAAGTAATATTCCATATTCCATGATAAAACACAGCATTAATAGCTGTAAAATCTGTAAGTTTTCTTAATTGTCTGCCTTCCCTTAGCTTGCAGAAGTATAGATTCAACACATTCCCCTAGTTTGTGGAAGTATAGATTAACAATCTCAAAAACATCACATAAATGATCAGATCTCCCCAAGACTGGTTCAGTCCAACAACAGTTTGATCTCAGTCTGCTAAGAAGCCATACTACATCCAAAACATTTCTTCCCCATCTAGTTTTAGTTATCTGTGAATAGCAATTACTAATTTTATCACTTATTATTTTCTTTATAAGTTTACTTGAGGGTGAATGAACTGACTAATTAACACAAGGAGCATTCAAATCTCCTGCAATTATATGAAGATTATCATCAAAACATTTGGTAAATTGGTGACTTAACTCAATATCTACTTCATCTGATATATTTGGAGAACAATAGAAATAAATCACATTCTTACAGATTCCCTTAGCAGTTATTTTTACAGTCAAGAACTCTGAAATTTCATCACTGTAATTTAATGTGCATGTATATTTAATAAAACATATATAGGTTCATAGGTTCATATAGAGGCAACCCCTGTTCTTTGACCTAAAAATGTAGTAGCTACAAAAAACAGGGATATATATATATATATATATATATATATATATATATATAATGATTTACTAATACTACTAAACCAGGACTCCGTTATAAACAGCATATCAAAAGAACCATTTGCAATACAAGCTTTCAATGAAGCTAATTTGTTGTTAAGACATCGATCATCAGTCAACAGACATTTAAGGAGTATTTCTAGAGCTTTGCTTTTGTCTGATACATGGTCTACCATAAATAAAAGATTTGACTTGTTTAACTAAGTGGGTTCCCACCACATGATTACCCAAAGTGTCCAAGTGCACCAAATCTCTACTGAATTAGAGTTGTTATTTAGAATTTCCAATAACAAATCAGCTTTCATTGTGTGCTTTAAAGAATTTCTTTTAATAAAGTTTGTAAATGACCTAGCCTTTGACTGATTACTCCCTAAAAGTGAGGGGCAGGAAAGATGTGTCTAAAACCTAGCTTAATCCTATAGATTTTACTCAAATCAATTACCCCCCCTCCAGTGTTTTATGACAAAGCTTCCTCATTATTCCTAGTAACATCATTGCAACCTCCTACAACAATAATTACATCTTATCTCAGGCTGCCATTGCATAGTTTTTTAATATTGTCTGTTTTGTCACTCATTTTACAACCAGTCAAGCAAGATATTGCAATTTGATATCTCTGAACCATTGGAAAGATATTCTTTACACTTTTTAACAGAGAGCCTCTAATTATCCATATTTGCTTCAGTCTTTTAAATAAGTGAATGGTGTGGGTATTTCTGTGAGAATCACTAGAACACTATCTGTCACTGCTATCTCTTGTGGAGTTTAAGGAATTACCTCCAACGGCTCTCCTTTTTAATTTTAAGTAACAGTTGAGTACTCTTCATAATTTGAAATTCCATCAATTAAATTCATAAATCCTCCTTATGCCAAACTGCACCATTAATTCCATGAAATGAATCAGTGTGTTTTATTTGTGGTGTGTTTAAATGTGTTTTAGTGTCAGAAAGTATAACAACCACATTTTCTAAATCCACACTAGGTCAGCTGCTGTTAGCATTGTTAACTATAACTTCCACATTGATTAATGGATATGGAGAACATGCCTCTAGAGTCTCTTTGACTGTTAGAGTAAAACAATGGTCCTCTTTTTTGAATAACTATAGTTCAGTTATCTATATTAGCTGACATCTCAGTAGCATATATACTTATGTGAACTACGTTTATTTCACTACTTAAGGGCAGATCGTCTATTTCAGTAGACATGCAACTAATTGTAAGTGTAAAAAGTTTGAGTAGCATTGCTCTTAATAATCTTAGTAACTTGAAAAAGATTTTCATATGTTGCCTTGTTTTGCTCTTTTGCGTATAAATTCCCTGTTATCCATTTGAACAATTATAGCAGTTTATTCTTTCAGCTGGAATATCTAAATAACCTACACCATGCATTTTATGCAAGCTACATCTGGCTAAAAAGTCTTTAGAAACTAAATTATTAAGACAAAACCCATCTATATGGTCCATTTTAAAGAAAGAAAAATATTTATAATCAGCAAGCACTATTCCTAAGAAATCTTAAGCAAATTAATTAAAATGAGACACAGCAAACAGAGCATTCCAATAAAAATAAAATCCAGGAGAACAGCCTTGAGACCAAACTGTTAAGATACACCAAGGTATGTTTTCTCTAAAAGACAAAGTTACATATTTAGACATCACTCAAATAAACTGCAGTCCAGGAGTTAGGAAAAACAATTCATTACACCCTGAGAAGGATATGATCTGTGAATGGGATATTCAAGTGTAACTACTTAAAACTTGTGCAATTTACTGTTCTACCATCTACTGAGTGAAAACCAAACAGAGGGATTTTGAAAAGAAAACATGAGTAATCTGTGTCTTTTACAACGAGGGTTTGTTCATAGGATCATAGGTTCATAGGTGTGCACTAGGCTAATGGCCCTGGAGCCTTTACAAGCCTAGCCCATAGAGGTGCTCTGGCATTGTTCCAACCGACTTTAGTTCCCACTGCCTCTATCAAGTAGAGCCACTGGAGTGATCCCCAAGGTGAACTTTCTATTTCCCATCTACTCATCAAAATTTCTCTTGAAGAGGGCCAGTGAGGTGCTCTGTTTGACATGTATGGGAAGTCTATTCTAGAGCATGGACAGTCTCTGGGTTATGAACCTGTCTCTCCAGCACGTTCTGTTGATTGTGGTAATGAGGTTGAAGTCTCTGGAGCATGTGGTGCAGAGGGATTAGGATTTCTTTAGATGTAGCATTTCTAACAGAGCTGGGTCAGACATGGCTTTGTAAGTCAAGGAGAGATCGCCTCTTAGTAGATGATATAAGACAGAAAATAGCTGGAGTTTTTTGAGTCTGTCAGTGTAGGACATGTGGTTAAGGCCTAGGATCCTCTTCGTGAGGTACTTTTGTGGCCTTTCCAGCTGTTGCATGTGTCTAGTGAAGTACATGCCAAATAGGGCATTATACTTGATGATTGTCCCAATGAGGGAAGAGTAGAGAGAGATGATGACCTCTTTCTTCCTGGATGCAAAACTCTTGATATTGAGATTTGCCACATAGAAGGACTTTCTGACCACAGTGGCAATGTGGTGGTCAAAGGAGAGGTTGCTGTCAACCTGTGTCCCCAGATCTCTTATAACGCCTTCAGTGATCAGTGGGCTCCCATCAATGTGGCAATTAGTGGGAACTGAGTTTTTCCCAAAGGGGATGAAGACGAATTTTTTGGCATTAAGCTTAAGGCCATGGTTTCAAAACCAGTCACTGGTCTCAGTGAGGCTTTTCTGTAGGATGTCTTCATCACTTGGGGAGTCAGTAATGGCTCCCAGCTTGCAGTCGTCTGCGAACTTGGTCAGCCAGAGTCCCTCTGTGTTGGCCTGGACTTCTGGGAAGTAGATGCCAAACAGGATTGGACCCAGGACCAATCTCTGTGGGACTCCACTCATGACTGGTTGGCAGTCTGACTTGGAGTCCGCTACTTTCACACTGTGGATTCTATCTGTGACCCAATTTACAATCCACCTAGTGATATAGGGGTTGATGTCTAGTTTGGTGAGTTTATCAATAATTCCTGAGTGGGGAATGGTATCAAAGGCCTTGGGCAGATTGAGGTAGGCTGTATGAACTGCCTTGCCTTCATCCACAGCTCTGGTGACTGACTCAAAGAAGTCAACCAGGTTGATCAGGCATGATCTAACTTTCACAAAACCAAATTGAGTGGGATCTAGAGTTTGGAGATTCCCTATATCCTTGTTAATTAGGTCCATGATGATACACTCCATAGCCTTACATAACAGACTCATCAGGCTAATGGGGTGATAATTCCCAGGGTCTGTAGTTGCTCCCCCTTTATGGACAGGGATGACTGTAGCAGTGCACCATTTAGTAGGGACAAAGCCTGAGATGAGGCTGTGACTGAGCAGGGCACACAGATGTGGTGCCAGTTCACTTTGTAATTCATGTAGAACACTAGACATTCTCAGTATCTCAAGCTTCACTGGGAGTTTGATGAAAAATCAGTAGATTCAGTCAAAGCAAATGAAAGGCATGCAAGTGAAACAACTGCACCTGCAAATGAAAAATAAATGCAGCTGCAAAAGGGGTACATGTAACTAAAGAATCAAGAGTCAGAACCAAGGTTAAAAAGTATGAACTGAAGTTTTGTCTTATACCCAGGAAATATGTACTCTACAGATGTCACTACAGGCAGAAAAAGAAGCTTTAATCAACCAGATGTACCAGAAAGAAGCCAAAAAAAGAAACAGATTTTGTATCATCAAGAGACTAATGAAAAGGCCTCAAATGAAAAAAAAAGCTGCTAGCATGACTTCTGCAAGGAGTTACACATCCCAGCAGGACAAAAAGGTGAGAAACGAAAATAGTTCCATGTGTCCAGTGAACAAATTGATAAGAAGAAAGAAAATAGTTGGATACTAACAGTGTTTTTGTAAACTCTATACAGAAAATGGATATGTGATATCCCATCATGCTAATGCCTGGATTTTGTGAGGTGAATGCAGTCCATAAAGTTACCAAAGGCCGTCTAAGCTGTCATATGCCATACAAGGAAAAGACCCAAGTAATATCTCTTTTATTTGGGCTAAAATGTCATGACCAGATGCCTAAGAAGAGTCCATGAAAGAAGGGATTGTACATGGACCAGGCTGACTAAAATGTTATGGCTGTTCTCAGGTTGAACGTTTTGCTGTCCCAAATACAGTTCTTTTACAGAAAATAATTATTTTATAGGGGATATCCCTTACCACTAGACCCCTGGGCCAGCCAGGGTTGAGGAATTTGCTCTGCTGTTCCTTTAAATGAACATATTAGTGTGCCTTTAAAAGAGATATTGAGGAAACTGCTTTAGTGAAAGAGACAGAGAAAGTACTAAGGTATGCAGCCTTAGTCAGAAACAGAGTGCACTGAGGTATGGGAACCTAAGAGAGAACAAGTCAGCCTGGGGTGTGAACACAACTCAAAGAAGTTTGCTTTGAAGAAGAAAGTGTAAGATTAAATTTCAGGAGAGAACACTGTTTAATCAAGTGACTTGCTCAGTGTCTAGACAAATAGAGGCTGAGGGAATCAAACACTGAACTACAGGAAGGAACAGGTTAACTGCCAGCTTCAGATCAGTTTTGTTGGAAAATATGTTACTTATTCAGGTAGCTCTGAGATTTAATTTAGCCTACGTGGACTACAGTGTTTTAGTCAAGATACATATTGATCATAGCCATGACCTTGTGATAAAAACAAGTCAATGTATTGATCAAAATATGTAGATGGTCATTGTACTGGGCTAACTGAGCCAGAAGCAGCCTAGAGTCACACTGTGGGAATGTAGTAACTTCTATCAAAGGAGGAGGTATGTATGTAATAAATATACTTGTCAATACTGACTTTGCAAGTGCAGTTCAAAAACAAGCAAGTGACATGTTGGCAGGGGATTTGCAGATACAGCAGGTCTCCGGGATGTGTGTTGCATTTCTTGTATAGGAGTGGACAAGATTTTATTTATTTATTTATTTACTTATTCATTTATTTCTTAGTTTGAGTAGTGGACCATTCCCAAATGAATCCACGTTAGCCACATCCTCTGTTATTTACACAGACATGAACTTAGATACAAAAATGATTAAACTATCATTTATGTTTTCTAATTTACAGTATATGACTCAAGTGTAGTTTATACATTCACACTGACATAGTGTAGGTTGCTTACAAACAGGCCTGTGTATTCACAAGTGATTGCAAAGTAAATCATTCTTGTTTCTTGTTATTTTTAACACCTTCATTGAATTATCACTTAAGACATAGGTAAACATACAGTTATACAAAGGAAAACAAAACAAAACATATTAACATATTCCTAGTTACAAACATTATATATCACGTGTTTTTGTATATCTGTCATCAATCCAACATTACATAAATTGCTCAATCCCTGCTTCCCTTAAATCTCACTTTTCCATATTCCCACAATTTCCTTTTTTTCTATGTGATTTGCTCCTACCCTTTTCTGAAGATCCCACTTCCAGTGTTTTTATCTCTGTTATAATATTCAATACTTCAAATACAGTTGGTTTTGACTTTGATTTCCATTTTCTAGTAATTGCTTTTTTGTTAGCCACCAGAATTAAACTTAGCAAGGCCTTGCTATGTCTAGACAATTCAGCTCTTGTATCCCAGCTCAGAAATATTCCTTAGTTGCACCCATTTGCTCACCCTACTCTGTGGGGAATGTTTACAGACTGCCAACTCATTATACTCCCAAGACATATGTTCCCAGTTGCCTCTTTCTTCCCCATCATGCCTCCAACATTTGGCATCTACCTGAGTAAACATTCTTTGGAGTCTGCTTGTGGTATAAAATACCTATACAAACAGCTCCAAGCAAAAATCCTAAATCTCCTAGACTTTGTTGCATGCTTGGGATCTGCACATATGTCCTCCCATTGTTTCATTTCAAATTTCTTATTCAATCTCTCTTCCCAGTCTTGTGTAACCTTCTCTGATTGATTCCTATAATTATTGTGCAATGTTATATATACTCTACTAATTATCCCTTTTTTAACAGCTGCTTCTGTTCTAAATTCAGCTACAAACTCTACCAGAGCAGGCCTTTCATTTAGGATCTCGCCATTCCTTTCTCTTTGCTTATACTCTGGTATCAATCCCTGATAAGTGAGGTAGTCTTCAGCCTACAGTCCACATGTCTTCTTGTCCTCTTCACATTCTGTTACATTTCCCTCTCTAGTTATTTGCTCCCAGTACCTTGGTTCCTTTGCCAGTTTTCTCTAATAAATTCCAGCCCCTTCTTGCCTATTCTTTGTATCCATAATTACAGTCATACCTGTAATCAAAATCTCTTTACATTTTTGTATGGACTTACTTCTTAGAATAATTTCATTGCTATTCTCCTTAAGGATCTGCATCAAAAATACCACTCTTTCCTTATTTCTTGAATTTCCTCATGTTTCATCATCAACCCTTTCCACTTTGAACTATAGCTTTCTGCTTGTGTTATGTATATGGACCTTAACTGTGTAGCTCTAAAATATCTCTTCAAATCAGGTAATGCTAAACCACCTTATTCTATTGGAAAGAAAAACTTATCCAGCTTGACCCTTGACATCTTCCCCTGCTAGATCAGTTCCTTCATCTCTTTATTAATTATTGTCTACAACTTCTCCTCTGGTTGATAAATATATGCCTGACCTATAAATAAAACTAAAGGGACTAAAATGTTTTCACTGCTTGTTTCTTGCAATCCATGTCCATAAACAAGAGGTTCCACTTTCCTCAGATTTTGTATTATCTGTTGTTTAGTCTCTTCCCACATATCCTTAGCTGCAATAACAGAATCATTTAAATCCATACTCCTAAATACTTCATCTTATGATGTCCCTATAAATATGGGTATTGTTGGACCAACTCATATGTGGCTATACAGTTTACAGATTATTTTTTGTCTCTGAAAAAGACATAAAACTGTCTCAAGAGGTTCTAGAAAACCGAGATGTCCTTTCTGGTTTTATCAGGCACAAAATAATATCATCTGAAAAAAAAAAACTTTTCTTGATTACCACACCAGTTATATCCTTGAACTTCTAAATCACTTATTTTCTTTACCAGTGGCTCTAAATAGAAAGCAAATATCAAAGGGGAAAGAGGACACCCCTGCCATCTTCTTGTGTTTGGGCACAACTTTAATTGTTGCCTCTGATCCCTCATATATCTTTTTAATTAACCTTATTATTGTATAAGGAAACACAAATGCTTCCATTGCCTTACTCATAAAATCTTAGCTTATTCTTTAAAAGTTTTTTTCTGTATCAAGACTCACCAACAACAGTGGTATTTTTTTATACTCTGCTTCCCTCTGGATCATCATTGTTCTGTTAACAGTGTCAAATGCTTGCCTCTCCTCCACAAAACCACATTAATTCATATATATCAATTTTGGCATCACCTCTGCCACTCTTTTAGCCATTATAGACATAAACACTTTATAATCATGGTTTAAAATTTAAATGGGCCTATATGAAGCTGGGTGTGATGGGTCTTTACCATTTTTAGGTATTACAAGCACAACAGCTTTCTTCCAGTATGTTAATAAATACTATTAAACAAAACCTTCCAGATTTTTATCACTTTCTTATAAGTAAAAAACAACAAATCAAAGTCATGGATCTCAAAGTAGCTCACCAGATTTATTAGAACTTAACACTTCAGCACCAGGCCTTCAAAGAGTATCATCTTTTTGTCATCGTATCACTTTCTTTCCTCCAAGCTTCCAGACTTCCACAGGAATACCATCTATTCCTGACGATTTTCCTTCAGACTGATTCCATGTCACTGTTTTTATCTCATCTCCTCCTATCTTAATTGTTGTTGAGCCTCATCTGCCTCTAACTTTGGAATGCTTAAGTCTTCATAAATATTTCCGTTTGTGCTTTTTTAATTTCCATATTTCTTTGCTTTATACAGATTTTCATAAAATTTCTGAAATATCTCTAATATCTCTATAGGATCTCTGGTTATTATTCTTGTTATAGGCTGCTTAAGTTTGGCAACAACCCTTTCTGTTTTCTGTTATTTAAGTTGTGCTAAACAGTTTTGTGCTGTGGAGGTATTGTCAAAAAAAAAAACACTTGCTTAACAGTAAACTTTCTAAACGTATGCATACTTTTTCAGCTACTCCCTCATTTTCTTTTCAGACTTTGCAGTTGCACTCTTTCTTTTTCCATGAGATTCCCCTTATTTTGTAATACTTTAACATTTTCCAGCCCCCTCTAAATAATTTCTATTTCTTCTTAACCATATCTCTTTTTGTTTTATTTCTACCCTATTTTTAAACTCCACTTTCATCTTATGCCACTCACTGGTAATAAATTCTAAAGAAATTTCTTGCTTCCCTAAAAACTCTCAAATAATTCCCATTACCCATTCCTTAAATTCCTCTATTTTTAATAGATAGGTGAAGTGTCATTGTTTCATTTTTACTTCATTACCCTGCATGTTTATCTTAATAAGTATTGGTACATGATCTGAAATAGTTATTAGATGTGTGTCAAAGCAGAAATTAAACACAGATGTTCTCATGAAATATACTTTATGTCTATTCTAGCCCAGTTACTGTACCTTGGGAAATTATATATAAATTCTGTCCAAGTTCCTACTACTGAATTCATGTCTTTCATACTACATATTTTCAAAAATTTCATCAGAAATCTATCTTTTTTGTTATATTTTTCCTTCTAAGCTTCCCAAGTATATCCTCACCATTGTAAATCAAGTTCGAGTCTCCATCTGTATGTACTATTCCCTGCTGAAAGCGAATTATTTCTCCCAGAATTTTCTTAAGCTCCATAATAGCAGTATTTGGTGGAATATAATTACATGTGCGCATAGTCCTCCTCCTTTGCCAGTAGCCTCTTACTTCTACAAATCTACTATAATTATATTTTTCCCTCATCTATCACTATTGGAGCTCATCTAGTAATCAATATAAGTGCTTCTCCTTTCCTTTGTCCCTGATACTCTGCTGAATATCCATCCTCAAACTGTTTCTTTATCAAATTCACTTATTTCCAAATGTGTCTTCTGTGGCATTGCTATTTGCATATGCATTTCTTAATGTAATTCAGTACTCTTCCCTTTTTGTCTATACATGTGAGGCCATTTATGTTCCAAAAGAATATGGAAAGTGTAGCCATTGTGATAAGAAGTTATTATTCCCACCTATTATATATGACCGTTTTTTAATGTCTATTTCCAGATTTTATGTTACATGCACCCAGCAATATTTGTCAGATAGATCTTTTATACAGTTGTTTCTTGTCATCTCCCTTTGAATCTATGTCACATTTTACAAAACTTTTTGTTTTAATGAAAACTCTCAAAAAAAAAAAAAAAAAAAAAAACCCTCAGACCACCCCCATAACATACAGTATTTCATAAAGTTCATAAATTCTAACAGCAACACATGGCCATGACTTATGTGGTTCTACACATGCTCAATCAAGCAGTCTGCACTTAGACTTCTCATATGGCCATATACCAGTAATGTGGAAAGGCTTGCTGGGAATACAGAGAACAGGCTGCATTAGATGCAAAAAAACAGTCATCCAAACATGGTCTGCCACTGAGACATGCATAGCAGATAGTTAAACTTGGTCTGATGCCTTCAGAAATGAAGCAGTCATATTTCCTTGTCAGTGAGTATAAAACAAGGCAGGTGAAATGAAGACCTTGTCATCTTCTTCTTCTTCTTTCGGCTTTTTCCTGGTTAGGGGTTGCCACAGCGGATCACCTGTCCGCTCATGAATGGCAGTGGAGTTTTATGGTGTCGAGTTGCCAGCCTGACGCCCAACCTTCTACAGAAGGCACACACACGCATGCTCTCACACCTAGGGCCAATTTAGAATGTCCAATCCACCTACAGCATGTCTTTGGGATGTGGGAGGAAATCAGAGCACCTGGAGGAAACCCACGCAGCCACAGGGAGGACATGCAGACTCAACACAGAGGGCACCCCAGCTGAGGATCGAACCAGAGAACCTCTTGCTGTGAGGCGACAGTGCTAACTGCTGAAATTAAGACCTTGTCATACTGCACAATAATAGTTGCAGACTTCTTGTCATACTGCACAATAATAGTTGCATCCCTTGGAGTCACAAAGGATGAGGAAGTATTTATTTATGTTAGCAGAGGCTCTGAAAAGTACCATAGTAGACCAAAACTTTAAATGAGAACAAAGCCGCACTCATTAAACATTCTTTAAACATTTTCATCAGTCATACATTTTACTCCCAGATGATTTTGGCTATGTGTACTAGATAGATTTTATTTAATGTTATAACATGTTATAAAAGAACTGCTACAGAGTATCCAAATGTTTTATTTGTATAACTTTCATTAGTATCATTTCTGTAAATATATACAGTAGCCTGTTAAAGGTCATACAGTAAAATAAGTGTTAATGTGCCCTAGTCTTATTTCACAGAACGTGACAAAACTCGAACTTTCTAAAGGAATGTGTGTATCATTTGACTGAAATCAACAGAAGAACTGACTCACTTTCTATTCATGTCACTCCCAGACAGCAGATAATCAGTGACCATTTTAATTGTGTGTGTGTGTGTGTGTTTGTGTCTGTATATGTGTCTGCATATGTGTGTGTGCCTATGTATATATGTGTGTGAAATTATTGTGATTGTATACACAGGGGCTGCTAAGGAGTGTGTACGTAATATTGGTAGGATTCATGAGTGAGACACTGGAGTCCTTGAATATCAAGAATTCCAGATGATAAAGAAAAAAATGTCACTGTTATACTATTGTGTCTAGAGATGTTACTGTTAAGATGGCTTTTATTGCTACATAATCTTGCTGACCATAGCTGGAGATAAACAGTGTCCTGCTTAGTACCTCTAACTCTTAAAATAGTGGTTCTATTTTATGCACAGAGCATTAGCACATCATTTTATTGTCTAGTCATCATGTTGGTCAATTAAGTCCGGCACCAGCTCTAGTCACCAGCTGGCTGCCTGTGGGAGAATGTCTGAGCAGCACAGGAATGTCTCCATTCCTGGGTATAGAGCAGTCAAATTTATTTTTTATCGTATAATCTCTGGAGAAAAATAAAGGTACAGTAAGCTACTACTATCAACAAGAAGGTAGGGCACTAACTAACTTCTGAAAATCATGGAGAGATGCACACATATATAGCTCTAATATGATTTACAGCTGTACTTCTGGACAATATAATCTAGAAAGGGTCCCCTCAGCTGTCCACCAATGTAGATCCACTGTTTCCATGGATGCTAGACTCTTGACTCCACTTTGCCTTCTTTGTCTCTTATGATAATGAAGTGTATGTACTTTCTACTGGAGCAATCCAGACATTTCTGGAAACTACTGAAGACACTGCTTGGAGATGATAAAAAGTACAGTCATGACATTCTGCGGCAGACGATGATAGCCATCAGCCAGAACTACTGAAAGCAATCAGAATAAAAACACATTAAGGACAGAAATAGTTCATTTTCATCTATTTGTACTACACATTAGTGAATAGAATACATACTGCATGCATTCAAAATGAAATAAGTGCAAAACTCTTCAGCCGTTGCTCAGTTAAGACATTTCATTTGTCATTCAGTTTGGAGTAAGTGAAAGACAAAGACTATTTGTGCATATGCGTGTGTGTGTGTGTGTGTGTGTGTGTGTGTGTGTGTGTGTGTGTGTGTGTGTGTGTGTGTGTGTGTGTGTGTGCTATTTTTTCTCAGTTTTTGTTTGGCTTTACATCTTTGGGTGACTCTGGGGGTCAGCAACATCTACGTAAATAAGTATTTGCTTCATTTCAGTCTGTCAGACCTACAGCAGTAATATCAATGATTTATGAATCTGTTAGCAAACAAGGGCTGGTCTGTAGTTCTGCTTTGTGATTTCTTATTACTGACTTGTACAGTACAGTATGTAATGCCAGCTAGCAATGTGAAGATAAAATGAAGCCCTCTGCAGTTCAGAGCTAGATAAATTTAAAATCGAATGCTGGGGAAAAATCTAGTAATGGGACTAGTTTTATTATAACCTGAAAAATATCTTCTGCAACTCTATTAGTGTATCTAGTTTATACAGCATTTTTGAAAACTGACCTTGCAGTCATTCTTTGGAAATTAAAATATTACTATAGAAATAAGTACAAGTTGCTGCATGCCTATTTTGCAGCATTAAATGTTTGATCATGAGATCTAAGATGCTGCACATTCTGTATGTGTAAATGCAGCACTTATAGCTGGCACAGTGGAGCAGCAGACAGCATTGTTGTCTCACAGCAAGAAGTTTCCTGGATTGATTTGCAGCTGGGGTGCCTTCTGTGCAGAGTCTGCATGCCCACCCTGTGTTTATATGGGTTTTATCTGGGTGATCCAGTTTTCTCCCACATTCCAGAGGTATGCATTAGGTGGAATGGACACTCTAAACTGGCCACAGGTGTGAGGGTATGGAAGAACAGCTGTGGCAGGGCTGGCCACCTGGTGGTGTAAACCTTGACCCCAGATGAGTGTCAGTGTTGAAGTAACACCCCGGCACCATGTGTAATGCTACAATATCAGTACATGGTTCATCTATCAAAACCACTGCTTTATTTATTAACGTATTTTTGTCTAGACTCTGGTCATCTGTACTCATTACCCTCCATTTATTTCTGTGTTGTCTCTTTTTACCTGATCTGTGCTGATATTGTGTGGACTTGTTTTCCCATTTACTAATACATCTTGTTACACTGTTGTCATCATTGAAGTTTAAATCATTAACTACTGTGCTCTATGGATGAGAGAGACTATGGCTTTCCTATTGCTTTTCTCTGTCCTATTTCAGATACTTTAAACACTTGTGGTTCCCTCCTACTTTTCTGTGGACCTAACTCAGCTACTTTAAATGTCTGTTAATAAAACTTTAAGCTTGTTACCTAGGATCTTGATTCTCCGTCTGGATAGATACAGGCCATCACCCCAATATAGCCCTGTGCTGTTAGAAATGAATTCTCAGTTAAGCTAACGCTCTGAGCTCTGTGCCATTGTTCATAAATAAGTTGTATCCCATGATGCAGTGCACTATCCCATCCAAACCCATGTCATGGACAAACAGCAGCTTAAAGAACAATGCAATATGTGTTACTTGTCTAAGTCTTTGCCCAGTTTTACAAACTTCTGCACTACTCCTCTGTATTTTAGCCCTGGTTATTTGTTCCTAGATGGACAGAGACATCTTCCTCAGTGTAATAGTTTCTACATCTATTTCCACTTTGAGACATAATTGCTGCTATGTAAAACTGTCCATGATAAGAAATGTAGTAGATTTGGTGGAAATCAGGCACATGAAGTGTAATATAGACATGCTGTAACATTGAGTGCCAAAAGTGATGTTATTAACCTATATGCAATAAACTCAATTGGTCATCTATGCAGCTAAAGCCATAAGTTCAACTGACACTAAGTTATGGAGGCATCTGTCCTTGTAGAAGGAAATTCCCATACTGCTCAAGTATTCAGTACTTGCCAGAAAATATTATATTTTTTCTTAAAATAACAGAGTACCATAAAATTCCAAGTGGTCCCCTTAAATTGTGATTTGTTTGCATTATTTCCTCCATGTCCCCATGCCTGCCATTTCATCATCAACCCTTGGCCCTGATGTAAGATATGATGGTGTCTCTAGAGCTGTGATCGTGACAAGTAGAGCAAGAGGATGTCGAAAGTACGTGGGTGCTGAAGGAATGGTAAGTCAAACATCATCATGTGCAGCTCTGAGATCTAAGGAAAGAAAGTGTGTGTGTGTGTGTGTGTGTGTGTGTGTGTGTGTGTGTGTGTGTGTGTGTGTACATGTGTGTGAATGCATATGTGTGTGTGTGCGTACGCGTGTGTGTACAGTATGTCTGTGCATGTATGTATGCACGTGTGTGTGTGTGTGTGTGTGTGTGTGTGTGTGTGTGTGTGTGTGTGTGTGTGTGTGTGTGTGTGTGTGTGTGTGTGTGAATGCATGCATGTGCATCTGTGTGTGTGTGTGTGTGTGTGTGTGTGTGTGTGTGTGTGTGTGTGTGTGTGAGTATGTGAAGTCGCTGAAGACTGTTAGAATGAGGTAGTCTGTACTCTGTTGTGTTTTACTGCTGGAAGACCCATTCATTCACATCAGTAAGAAATTAGTTTAAAGTCAGACAACTTCAAAGAAAAAAAAGCATTAAATTGTATATCTGTGTTGAAGATGTGATTTACCAAGAAGGCTGAATAGACCTGTTGTTTGCTATTGTTGACAGAAGAAGAAAAATGAGCAGTTTAATAATATCTGTATGGGATCATGCACTGTATGCTATGTTAGCTAGTGTTCCCAAATGTGTGTTTGAGTGTGGGTGCACACCTGCCTGCAAATAGTAGTAATGATGTATTTACGATTATGTTTTCATGTAGTCCAGTGTGAAAATGAATTTAATTTAGAAGAGATGGAAGAAACTACAGTTTTTGTTTGTTTGTTTATTTTGTGGGACTGGGGATGTTTGGTTCAGCAGAAGGAACTTACAAGGCTGCCACTGTCTCATATTGTGAATATTATGCTCTTATTTAACAGTTGCAGCAGCTTCTGTCTGGTAAGCACTTTGCCTGCTATGGAGAAGCATGACTCCTCCAAGTGCCTATAAACTGGTACCTTTAGAACAGGAAGTGTTTCAGATTAAGGCTGACTTTGTGTATACATACATTTCTGTAGATAACCCAGGGAGAATGATGTTGGTGGTGAATTATAAAAGATGGGATACATCTTATGCAATCAGTCTGGCTATAGAAGGACATATCACCCATTCAGTTAAGTTCCATGTCAGAGAAAAAAAAAGAATAGAACAAACAGAATTTGTCAGCACTGTTCCATTCAAAATACTGATAAATCTCACTTGTTGATCCAAACGGTAATATTTTTTTTTTTTGTATTTTGTTAAAAGTTTTATATTCAGGAACAAACTTACTAACATAATAAAACACATAAAACTGTTTACTAAATGACTACATCAATACTATACTGATTACTACGATTCATTAAATAGCCAACCAGCATAAACTAATCATAGAACATAGATTAACATGTCTTTAATGATAAATTCAGTTTTATCCATTAATTATATTCTGTGGCTAGCTTGTTTGTTTTCATCTTACCAGCAGACATTTTTTGACACGCAACAGTGAGAGTATTTAAACATTCTTGAAATGAAGGCATAGCATCATTTGTCAATTTTTGTAGTTATTTTCCTGACAATTGTTAATAAGTTCCAGAAATACGGAAATTGACCTGGATGCACATCTAGGAAAACGGTATATTAAACAACACCAAAACTTTAGTTAATAGAAATTTATCAGACCACAATGTTTACAGGAAAAATTGTTTTCCCCCAAAAAAAGGTTATAGAACTTTTTTAATCATATGCCATATGTTGCTCGTCTGCCTTGATTAAGGATTTACATTTCCAATAGCCAATACCTTCCTTTTTGTATATAATTTCAATTATGTGTAGAGTCATACATGATCTATGTGGACATTTCCCAAAGAATAATCTCCAAAGTAAAGATACTGGGCCAGATTCCAAAAGAAAGTTCCAGACAGAGCAGCACACTGAAGGAAGGCTTACGTGCACCAGCTGTGGACACAATTATGGAAGACACGATGGAATCACTCTGAGTAATTATCATTCACCATAGGATAAATGTGGGTCCCTCACATGCCCATTAGATTCCAAAACACAACAGGCACTACTTAAATGTGACAAAGTGCTTTGCCCAGCTAAGTTTCCAAAACTCTTGGCAAATGTCATATTGCAACCCAATGAAAGGAAACTATCTCCAACAGAACTCTACAGAATCTGTAATATTACTGAAAAATAAATACAGAATGCAACTGCCAGTGAATGAAATACAAAAGGTTGTGGTACTTCAAGCCATACATGTGGCAATGCATCTTAGAAGGCAAATAGACACAGAACCAAACTACAACAAAGCCAACTTTCAGAGCAGCAAATAACTGACAAGTAACACTTAGACAGCTAGTGTAGGCTGTGTGTACCATGTGTACCCCACACATATCTGTGCATACATTGCAAGGCAACCCTACACCTGGAAAAACCAAAGTCTATCTGAGCTTAGGTATACTAGCATCTTGGACATTCCAACGACATATGTAACATGCTGTAGGAGTATGTCAGACAGCTGCCAGTTGCATTCTCTCACAATTCCTGGCAGTGATGTGCAACAAGGTAGATAAATATATCCCCTTCCCATCTAGAGTCACGGAGTGGTGAGATCTCATGCACCAATTTGACAACATCTCCAACATCTCCATATTCTCAGTGCAATAGAATGCACTCACATCCTTATTAAAGCCCCACTGGACCCTAAGCAGAAAGGTACATACATATAAAGTTGTGGCCATCGCTGAACTGTCATGTGGTGTACTCAGGAGATGGCAGCATAAAGAATATCATGCCAGCAAACCCTACTAGGGGTCACAATGTTGCTATATGGAAGGACAGTGGTTTGAAGGCTGCTTTTCAACATGGTGGAATAAAGGAACACAGCTAGGATGTAAGCTAAATACACACCTGTCAACATTATGCATGATGACATCATGTTTTACCTCCCTCCACCAATAGGTGACTGGGATAACAAACTCTAGGTGTGGCTAATAATGCCATACAGAGCACCATGCAACCCTGCTATGGAGGCATACAGTAGAGCACATGCTACAGCAGGAAACACTATTGAGCATGTGGTTGACATGCTGAAAGCCATTTCAGATGTCTGGACACATCCAGGAGTGCATTGCAATACACACCTGAAAATGGTGGCAAAGATGACTACTGTGTGCACCGGTGGTTTTCCTGCCACATGTGTAGGTAACCTACCCTAAGAGCCCCAAGATGTCTGAAGATGACATGTCACAGTTGTCAGAGGAGGAACATGAAGTCAAATGAGGGAGAAGAAGCAGGCATGGGTAACAAAGATGGAACCACAAGTCCTAGCTTAGGCAACTCGTCAACATCTGACACACATCTTTGAGTCATGACAAGCCACATGTAGAGAAATATGCAGAGTAACGAGTAATGTTCATGTGTTGCCCCACAACAATAGCACAGATCACATCTAATGGAAATGACCCACTAGATGTACACACTGAGCATCATACATGACCGTAACATATAATAGTATGAACATATACAAAACAATGATAAGTGAAGCCATCAAATCAGGCCACAAATGGCACAGGTATGCATACAGAGTCATAGTGGTGCATGCATGAAGAATAAGAGAAATTGTAATGTAAGCCTTATCCCTATCAATCCACTAACAAATCATGCAAGCAAGTTATCACATGTTGCATTACTGTCATCAATATCACTATTAACATATGTCAATCTAAAAGAGGGAATGATTGTCAACAAGGGAATGTAGTTTCCAAGGTCAATAAAAATAACAGAATCCCTTGGCATCAGACCTCACAATAATCACATACAAATGAAATTGTCATTGGGTTGCATATCCCCATGGGGGTCAGGATGACATTACAGGACACACACTGGATCATCTGTAAGTGTTACTTGAACACAGTCTATGGCACCCACACTGGCAGCTCTCAACATGGTCCTGGCTGCCCCTGCCACATCCAGAAACACTCAGCCATCTTTGCTGTACTGAGGAGCTTGATGTGGTGACACTAGAATGTGGAGACATGCTGTGCAAAGGAACATGACTGTGAGATGAATGTCTTGTCATGACTGTTAGGCTCAGAGTGGATTGGTGAACAGCAGATAAGCTTGCACATTGCAACACAGACATCAATGCCCAATAGGCAAGTGTGAGTTTAAAAGGAGGGGGCCTGCCTCTCCCATGTGGTAATCGGCTAAGCACTGTCAAGATACATAACAGATGGTTAGTACTACAGCACTGCTGTAGCATTGCCACAACCAGACTTTCAACGGACTGTGCCACAGATAATATACTGTCATGCTGCACAGTCTATGTTGCCATGATCTTTCTGTGTCTGCACTCCTGACCTTCATGCAATGGACACGGCTTTTATGCAACACAATCTGTGACACTGGCAAGTGCACAAATGTCAGATCCATGATGTCACTGGGAATGTTCATTCACTTGTAGGAGTAGGCAGACACCCTCTTATGTGTGCCTATGCACTCCAGCTACATGCCAAAGTGTACTGCACTGGACATTATTGCTCTGTTGTGGGGAGGAGTCAACACCACCAGCAGACTCAATATGGGACAGTGGTGCACAGGCATCATCCTGTCCAACATCTGATGTCCCCACATCATCAGAAAGGCTGGATATGTTTTCCTACATGTTAGAGGCTACAGCCTGATCCATACATCTGTCATCATCTCGGCCAGACTGTTTCATCAACTCTGTGTGTTGTATGCCATGAGCCATGCTAGCACAGTGTGGCACTTTACATCCACCATAGGATCACGGGATGGGCTACTGAAGGAGGCAGGCAGTGGACATGCTACAAAAAGATACAAAGGACACAGATCAGATTTACTGACATAAATTATATAGTGCAGCTTAGTACGGACATATGTGACAACTATATGACTACAATGTTAGTCAGGCTAAGGACTTATCAGGATGTCATGTCTAGGTGTGGCTCACAGAACCTATATAGCAAAGAGATGACATTTGCATTACATATGCAACATATATGACATATATGAGTAATAAAATAATAAACATCTGACATGTCATCATGGAAATCCACCACTGGAGGTGAGGGCTGAAATGCAACTGTCATAAGAAAACAAAGACTTTCAGACAGTATTAGTAAGCACATAGTTTCTATCACATACCATTTCAACAGATATATAACACACAGAAGGCAATATATACAAATACCAGTTGGATGAGGCTGATGTGCAGATGGCAGTTGTCCTGCGCAGGTGTAGAAGGACACAATATTAATGGAGGACACCGAGAGAAGTTTCAAAACTAACATGTATGAAACAGAGGAACTGTCATACCAGTTACATCCTCCTGGTGTGGTGAGTTTATCATCTGTTGTAATGCAGATCCTGTAGTAGAAAGACAAACAAAGCCGAACATGTAAGTATGCACCATGAATGCATGCAGAGTCACATGAAGACAAATAAGTAACACTAACAGGATATGGAGACTTTCATTTGACATGTGGTGCACTTGTTGTCCAGATGTACCTGAGTATGGAAAACAGTGATATGAATATCATACATCACAGGTGTGATACACAGTGTTGCAGCCTATAAACATGGCGGAAAACCATACCTGGTCTTTCTGTAGGTTTACCTGCATAGCACATGTCTTATGATGATATATCTGTAGGTGACAATGACACAGATATATCAATATGTCAGTATATGGATCCTTATCAGTTGACTGAATTTTCAGAGACTCAAAGTTCATACGATCGAGACCACATGATCGAGATTTTGAAAATTTGAAGCTTTTGAATGGAGATCGCAGTACAGCGAGGATCAGGAAATTTACTTTTTTCATCATTGGAGCTGCTATATATAATTTGCAGGTGATGTGGGAGTGCAGGGGGTCTTGCCCCTCTGCATAAATGTAAAAAAAGTAGATTTTTCTGGGGGTTTTTTTTGATGTTCATGTTTTTGAAAACTCAATCATATGGTCTTGTCCGTATGAATTGCGAGTTTCAGAGAACTCGATCATCTGACATAGATACCAGTATATACCACTGTCAAGACAGTCAGCAGAGGCAATAACAGCTATTGCTTACAGTAACTGGATACTCAAACACTCACATGAAGTGTTGCTGCTGTCCAGATGTGGATGTGCAAATGTGCAAATGAATAAAGACAACACATGTTGTTGCAAGTATTATGTATGTACCACAGTTGTGCGATAACATTCCATTACACTTATTTTGGGTATCATCAGCATGTGTGCTCCCACATTCATGGTGCAGTTCTCCTGCTGGAACACAAATGTAACACTACATGAATATGTGTGAAACAACAAAATGTAATGAGGTAGTGCACATGCACAAATGTTAAAAAAAATACAACATATATGTACATCCTGGAACACCTGCTTCTATACCACTGATCACAACTGATTGTATGCAGGGATGCCAAGAACACTGTTATCTCACCAGGGGAGTCAATGGTGGGCCACCACTGGTGGCATTCCTCAACCTCCCATATTGCTGTATCCTTTTGGCTATGCAAAGGATCATGTCAGAACAGCATTGCAGACAGGCCCCCCCAAGATCTATTGTGACCTCCCACAGCATTTAACATGTTGGTCAAGACTGTCTACACTTCGGTCCTCCATACAGTATTTCACAGCTGTCCAAGGAGACTGTGTCCATACTGGCGCAGAGCATCAATGATGAGTTCATTTTCTTGGGGAGAGAAAGTCTCTCATCTACTTCAGTTTGTCATCTGTAAGACAGTGATATGCACACAATATGTTTTATAATGGGGCTCAGATATGGACATGATGATGTTGCAATTATATGTCACTTGACCTGCTCTCCATTCATGTGAAATGCAAAGCTACATAAAATTGGCCCTGTCATATATAGTGCTGTTACATATATAAGAACATAAGTGATATGAAAATAACTTCTAAATACGTAACAGATGGAACGGCATCATCACTTGTGATATCTGCTTGGTTGTACATGGGATTTGAACACACTGCAGTGGAAATCACAACAATCAAAGGACAACTATACAACCATACACTCCAGACAATATTAATGGACTTTACTCATTAGCACATACTTCATAACATAATGGCTGTGTGTAAATCGATAATGTTGGATGGCTGTCATACACAACCGCAGTCAGTGAGGCACATCGTAATAATGAAAGTTAGATGAACTGCTATGCATGAATGCCTACATATCAACACAATAAACAGTGAGGAGGCAATGCTATTCCCATTGTGTCTGCATGGGATGAAATGCACTAACCACAACTATATTAATAAGAAAAGAACTGTAAAGTAGTGATTGTACAAGTTACAGAAACCCTCGGAATGCCTTATTATCCTTGGGAAAACCACAGACAGTACAAGATAACCAGACATGATCTCTGATGTATTTTAATTCTGGTACTGTCTATATTGCATGTATAACTAAGCAGCAATGAATGTCATATCAACATATCAATATTGATGTATGTGAATATTAACTAACATGCAACAAATGCATACATTTGAAACACATTGTTTTCATAGCTGTACCACAGAATGGACAGGATCAGCAGCAATACATGACGATGTGTTGTCAGCCCTTCAATATGTACTGCTCACTGTGGCTCTTTCGATTTATCTGCACAAATGCATATGTTGAAGTCCTGCTTTTTAGTAATGCAGATGTACCTAGCTGTATGCATAGTGGTCAGTCCTACACCCCTCCAGTATGTCACAGACATTTTTTGTATTGCAGAAAATTTTGCCAAACAAGTGACTTTCAACATGTATAAAAAGATTTATAAGGAGAAATATTAACATAGGTCTGTAATAAGAGCAATACATCCCACCACAGCAATGCCAGCGGGTGCCACTTTACATTTTGACCCTACCTGTAAGTCAGGTATACCATAAAGTAAGACTGGCTATATGCACAGAAATTGTAAGTACCATTTGCACCATACATAATTAATGAGGTTAATTAACATCTAAGGTTTTGGAATAGCATTTGCGCATGTCCGTATAAGTTCTCCAAATTCAGTGCATTAACCAATAGCTTGGAGTAACAGAAGGTGTTCCATACAAATACCCAGTATTTGTCATTAAATGGGACCATATGTTGCACATGCCTGTTACCCACCAATGATCTGATACCATCCTATAAGTGGGACTTTTAAAATGTGATTTTGATACATTTACTGCTCTTATCATCGCTACCTGCAAACTGAGTGGAACCTCAGCAAGCAATTTTCTGAAAGCTTTTTTCCTGACCTAAATAAGCAAGATGGCTACTGTGAGGAGTCTCCAGTGTGTCTGGGTGCAGAACTGGACCAAGGAGGAGAGGAACCAAATGCTCAGTGTCTATGCTAAACTTCAGCAAGATATGCAAGCATGGCAAAGGAACTTCGTGATATTGATATATGGAACTGGACTGTGAGGGAATACCAACAATGGGCAGAGATCTTCAGGACTGGAGTGCAGGTTTGCCACCGCTATGAAGGCCTACATCAGAGGGATGCAGTTGATCTTTGCTGGAGGGTTGCTGTACATTTCTATGGGAATAACACATATAGCTGTGACTCATATATCCTAGATATTCCTTTTAGATTAATTACGTAGCTGTTCTGTCACTTAGCTTATTTGGTTAAATAATAAGGTAAGGTGATTGATCCTCCCCTATGTATGGGTTCAATTCCCATGTTCTTTTTTCTTTAGTAGTGTTTGTTATGTAAAAACTATTCAACATAAGACCTATATTTGTTTGGTAACATATGCAGTACCTCATTTTACACATCCAGCATGCCCATGTTTCACTGACGTCTATTGTGCCCAGGCTGCAGGTGACTACACATTGCTCCATTATCTGCAATAGTCCAAGACCATTGCGCAGCATACTTCTGTATGTGTGAATATTAAGTCAAACAGACCTACATTATTCCCATGTGCTTTAGAAAATGTGCAGTATTGTTAAATACATTTTTGTTGTACATATGGTAATGAATATAAGAGCACTGCAGGTCTGCATGAATACCAGATGGTTAACATTGTAAAACTTAAGGTAGTCTGGCTGTTACACATCTCAATTGTTTGTGGAGCATAAAGGCCTGTAGTGCTTAGGTGTTGGATGGGTGCATATTCCTCCATTATCTGCAGGAATACAGACACTTCCAACAGTAGTTTCCTGTTGGGGAAGGTATTGTGCCATTTTTATCTCAACCAGTTAACCTACAGATGTCATGGATACATGTGGGTTTGAATCCACATAGAAAGGTAGCTTTGATTACATTTTTATCTGTGTTAACATTTTGAAACTGACTGTGTTGATACCTGCTTTCTCATTTATACAGTTAGTTTGTACATGTTTATGCCTATAGCATTTATTTGTCAGATTACTACGAATATCTACATTAGCAGTAAATTTTCTGGAAACAGCATAGCTATGTCAAAATAGCTGTATGTGTAAGGCTTTGACCATAGAGGAATACTTCACCTGTATACTTGGAACATATCTCTCAACTAATCAGGAATGCATCTCAACATAAACAGGGACTAATCTAGAAATACTCAGTGACAATTGTGATGCCCCTGCACTGAACCAGTAATCAGGGAGCCTCAATCCTCACCACTGTCAACAGTGGGGGGATGTACACACTGGGAGGATGACAAGTACACACACAGTAAAGTGCAATTTCCCTTAAGAGCACACAAAGACCACAATCAGTCTGGGGCTGGTTTCTCCCTATTTCTTCAAATCCCCAACAAGACTCCCCACTGGCACAGCTATAGAGTTGAAATCTCAGCCGTGCGACCAAACCAAACACTCCAGCACCATCTCTGTCCAACCAGTGCTTCATAGCTGACACACACACACACACACACACACACACACACACACACACACACACACACACACACACACACACACACACACACCTGGGAAAGGCTGGCACAGGTTTACAAGTTTTGCCCCCTTCTGCCCAAACTATAAGGTAGTTATCACTGTCACCAGCCAGCTCTTTATCAGCTACTTTAAGGCCCTTAGCAAAGGGTGTCTAATCTTACTGTGTAATGTTATTATTAATCCAAATGGTAGCCTGACCAAGAGCCAGGCTATTAGGAGTTTCCTGTATAGTATCAGCAAATAGATATGCATGCACTCTAAGCATTTAAATATCTCTAAGCAGAGCAACCACAAATGAAAGGTTTAAATATATTTAATAATAAATAATAAAAAAACAAGATAACACTAAATATGTATTCACAGTGACATTAGAGTTCAAAATCACAGGAAGTATTTAAAACAACATCGCAAGACAGTATCAAATACAGAAAACATCTAAACTAATATTTACTATGTTCCTAACTGAATCTAAGAGAAAGTACTGTAACCTAGTTAACTTACTTACAGCAAGGCAAGTGCACAGATAATGAGTGGATGTTTCCAGGTCAAAAACAAAATACAAAATGCCCCCCCCCAAGAGTTCTTAAATTAATATCTCAAATATTGCTGCTGGGACACTTGCAGGATGACATCACTTTTGTCATCTGACTATCCCAGGTAAAAACCTCCATTGCTAGAAACTGCCATAATGTTAACTTCTCCCTGTGAAAATACATCTCTCTCAGATTTATGGAACTGCTGGAAGACATAAAACAATAAAACACTTACAAAACAATGCAGAAGGCTCCCTAGTTTTAGACATCCTATCTCCTTGCTGCATTGAAGCCATCTATTTTATTACATGCTTATAAAACAATTTAATTTCAACTATTTTCCTGAAGTTTTGGAAGTTAACCTTCTATATGCCAGTTTCCACTGTTAAAAATATATACATTTACACAGCTACAATAGTGTATATACATTTTGGTTGTCTCCCAGTAGGGTATACTGTGGATACATCTTTTAAGCTCAGTAACTTACAAACCCTTTTCAACACACACTTCTGTACCAGAAATTTAATATACACATAACATACAGGTCTAATATAGTGGTAACACAAGCAATTGCATCCTGCTGATATTCACAAATCTCATACAATTAATTACGAAATTCAAGATAGCTGTGCTGGTAATAGCTCCTTCTGTTGCACTTCTATATAAAGCATATTAATATTCACAAATGACAATTATTTACAAATTTTCCAGCTAGCTGGAATGGCAGTACTTCCTTTTATGATAATAATCAGGGACACATTTTCTATATTAGTATTATTAATGTGTGACACTGACAAAATACATGAATCTGAAATGTATATTTTCTGAAGTTAAGGCGGTGTATAGTTCTACTTAGTGTCATTATTTATTAAGTGCAATTCAACACCTTTCTCCTAGTGTTATTCTGGTGGATTGAGGGGGGATGGAGCTGTATTTTGAGCCAAAATCAGGGACATCCCTGAATATCAGGGATATTTATGAGGTATGATTTGTTACATAATAATTTCTATGTAGACATCACCTGCCCTTCTACCTAGCCTATATTTTGATGTATGACATACCAGTGATTAATAGGAAGTCCTGTGTTTTTGTCTGTTAAGCACAGCTACATGTTCTATTGCAATGTCTGAGACTTTGAGCAATGAAACGTTACTGCTGTGCATTTTTGTTTTGACCAGTGGCAGTCAGGCTTACATGTTTTGGTTTACAAATGCACAGCACATAGTGCACGTTGGACTGTAGTGTACCAATCTTGTAATGTGGAAACTCTGATCCATGTTTTTACTCCTTCTATGCATAGTCATGCGTTTGAGTTGCTTAACTGCAGTTACTCCATGCTGTCACAGCCAAGCTGCATTAGGCAGGCAGGTAGGTGCCAGGGTTATAGTGTGAACAAAAAGAGCCACAGCTTTGAATTTCATGTTCTCCAATTTGTGTTCAGTACTCTTCCACTGCATAATGTGATGTGTGTGACACAGCAATAATGAATAGGTAGAATCTATAATGGTGTTCATAGGTTCATAGGTTCATAGGTTGGTACTAGGCTATCAGCCCTAGGGCCTATACAAGCCTAGCCATAACAATTCCCTGGCTATTTCTTCCCACATTATTTACTTTCCTGGACCCCTGTCTAGCAGGGTGACTGACGTGATCCCTGGGGTGAATTTCCTTTCTCCCATCCAATCGTCAAGGTTCCTCTTGAAGAGGTCCAAAGAGGCACTCTGCTTGACATGTATGGGCAATCTATTCCAGAGTCTGGGGAGTCTCTGGGTCAGGAACCTATCCCTTCAGCATGTTTTGTTTATTGTGATGACAAGGTTTAGATCCCTGGAGCGTGTAGCTCTGAGGGATTGGGATTTCTTTAAGTGTAGCATGTCCAACAGCTCTGGGTTTGACATGGCCTTGTATGTTAAGCAGAGATCACCTCTGAGTAGACGATATGCGACAGAGTATAGCTGGAGTTTTTTAAGGCGGTCAGCATAGGGCATCTGCTTTAGGCCTGTGATTCTTTTAGTGAGGTATTTCTGAGGCCTTTCCAGTTGTTGCAGATGTCTTGAGAGGTACATACCAAATGGGCGTTGTATTCTATAATGGGTCTAATGAGGGATGAGTACAGTGGGACAATGACCTCCTTTTTTCTGGATGAAAAGCCCTTTGTGATGAGGTGTGCCACATAGAAGGATTTCCTGACTGTTGTGGCGATGTGGTTATCAAAGATGAGACCACTGTCCACCTGTGTCCCTAAGTCTGTTATCACACTTTCTGTGTTTAGTGTACTGCCACCTATATGGTAATTCATGGATACATGTTTTTTCCCAAAGGGGATAACAATACATTTCTTAGCATTGAGCTTGAGCCCATGGCTCTGTTCCATGTCAGGGCTAGATAACATGTGCTGCTCACTATATGTCACTATTATTTTATACATACCTAGTCTGTGACATTCACACATGCTTTGTACCTTTTGCAGGTGATGAGGATCATGCCAGGAATCAGGCATTGTGCAGTGAGTGGATGCAAAAGATGGAGGAGCAGCAAAGGGAGAGAGGTATGTGTTAGAAATGTACACATTATTTTACATAGAATAGATCATAACACAATAGCAGTGGTTTGGTTTGCAGTTCCATGCATGCTAATATTAGTAAAAGACAACCCAGCATGCATCTGCAAGGTCAGTACAATAGTCAAGTTTCCTCTGCTTACCAGTATATATTTCATTAAAAAGTTTATATTTGAGTTAGGAGCAGGGCATGTTTGCTGAGGGTGATGTTTTTGATTGTATGACACAACCTAGATGACAAACAGTTATGTGTGACTGTCACAGTGCTTTTGCTTGTGATGTTTCACAAGCAAGTTAATTGTGGCATTATGGCTGTTTGTACAGCATGTGGTGGCAAACTTGTATTTCTGGCGGTGGTGCTTTTTGAATGGTTTGTTGTATGTAGTCTGCCTGTTCTTGTACTGAATGGGTGTCTGGTGTCTCAGCATTTGGACTGCTGTTGCAGGCTATTGCATGAACCTCAGTTCAGCATGACTAGCACTTCTGCCTACAAGACTGGTGATGCATTGTTTTAGCACACTTTCATACTGTGTTCAGGAATTGATGTGCACAAAGCTACTTGTATCTTTTATTTGTGTCTGCCTGTTGCATATTCACCGATCACCATTATAGCGTTTGCATTTTGTAAGTATATACATAGGCATCCCTAAAAATATGTGTAGTGCAGTGATACACTAGTTGCTACACAGTAATGTGTGTATAACATAACCTAAGGGTTTATATGTCATGTGCTGTCACTGTGATTATGATCGTTCAGTTGTTCTAGGATGCTGAATTGAAATCTAAGCATTTGATGTTGTGTCAGGTTGATTTGCTCATGTCATTTGCATATAATATGTACACAGACAACCCTTTCCTCCTCCCAAAAAATTCCAACACATGTGAGAGATGCAACCATATAGCCAAACTGGAGGCTAAGCTCTCTACACTCAGTACTGGCGAAACCTGTCAGGAGGAGAAGGAAACCACACTCACTACAATTCCAGTCTCACATAGACCTACCACAACAGCAAACCAAACACATAAACACACAAAAACATACTCGGAGGCTCTAAATAAAAATCTGCCTAAGCAGCAGAGACCTCCAAAGCAGACACCCAAGCAACCGCTACCCCAAAACAAAACACATGCAACACATAGCTCACAAAGCCAGTGTGCCGAACAGTCACAGCCCTTAAGGCTAAACAACACACCTGATACACTTGTAATAGGTGACTCTATTGTCAGGCACACTGACGTCCCGCTCACCAGGCTGAACAAGGAGAAGGTCACGGTGAGCTGCCTGTCGGGCGCTAGGATCTGCCACATAACACAAGCACTCAGGTCACTCCAAGACAAGTACAAATATGACTCAGTCATTGTCCATGCTGGTGTGAATGACCTGAGATGTACCTCCCTGGACTACATGAAAAGAGACATAGAGGAGCTCTCTGAGCATGTGGCCCAGGCTGGTATGACCCTGACCTTGAGTAGCATCTTACCCTCACCAAGAATGATGCCACAATATGAAGATAAGATGATCAATTTCAACAATTGGCTTAAGTATTGGTGTCATTCAAAGGGGATCCAATGCCTGTCAGCCTGGGATGACATGCTCGACAAGCAACTATGCTTCGCTAGGGATGCCTTGCACCTGTCACCCCTGGGCTTTCAGATATTGGCAAAGGCTCTTGCTACCCCCATAGTGCCTTTTTTAGGCAAGGCTTAAAAGACAAACCCACCTCCGTAGGTATCACAAGGGATAAGAAACTAAGAGTAATGCTACTCAACGCCAGAAGTCTAAACCTCAAGATGCATGCACTCAAAACTCTCCTTAGCATGGAGAACATCGATATCTGTGCAGTAACAGAAACCTGGTTCAAGGCTCCCAAGAGCACCCCAGCACTACCAGGTTATACCTCATACCATGCTTTTCAGCCCCAAAACTTGGACTGAACCACAAAAGGAGGGGGAGTATCAATATTCGTCAAAGATACCCACACCTCCAGGTTGGTGGCACAGCACGAAGCATCAGAGACTATCCATGTGCAACTAACAGTGGGTAAAACTGCCTTCCAGTTTATAGCCTGCTACAGACCACCCTACCAAACCCAGGAACCCCACTCGGCCTTTCTGAGAACACTGGAAAATATGAAGGTCTCTCCAAACACCATTATATTGGGCGACTTCAACTACCCAAACATAGACTGGGAGCATTACTCTAGCTCCAACACCCTAGCTCAAAGGTTCCTAGAATTTATAAACTCAAATGCTATGGAACAACTTGTTACCACTCCCACAAGAGGGGAAAACATACTGGACCTGATCATCACCAACATGGGGACTCTATGCTCCAGACCAGAAGTGTATCCCTCACTGGTAAGATCAGAACATAAACTAATCTCACTGGATATTCACATCCCGACCCCACACCCTGCCCAGAAAACCACAGTGAAAAACTTCTCTAAAGCAAATTTCACACTCCTCAAAACCGAGGTGGAATCTATCAAAGCCCCTGGGCCTGTGGAAAATACAGCCCAGACCGCAGAATCCTTTATAAATGCATTCCATGAACACCTTCAGGAATGCATGGATCATGCGATCCCAAATAAAACCAAGACCCAATCCTCCAAAGGCAGACATCCTGCCTGGTGGATCCCAGCCATAAACAAACTATACAATAGAAGGAGGAAGCTACTACATGATAGAGCAAAATCCCAAAAAGGGAAGGCATCTCCGATCAGTGTTAGCAAAAAACTACGGGCACTCATAAAATCATCTAAGGCCAGCTTCGAGAGAAAAATTGCACAGGACACTAAGGATAATCACAAGGCTTTCTTTAGTTATGTTAGGAACCTAGGTGGGAATTCCCAGATATGCTCAGAATTAGTCCAAAATAACTAAAAATACACCAAACCCACAGACATTGCCAACATCCTAGCTGACAGGTTCAGCGCAACCTTCTCCCCCTTCTCCCCACCAAAAGGGCAAATATCTATCCCAGCAGAGTGCTTCCCCCCCCCCCTGACATCTCAAATGCTCAGGTAAGAGCCGCCCTTTCCAAAGCAAAAAACACAGCATCAATGGGACCAGACAGTGTCCCGGGCTGCGTCCTACATGAACTCCAAGAAGAGCTAAACCCAAACATAAAACTACTGTTCAATCTCAGCCTTACCATGGGATATGCACCCAAAGAGTGGCATACAGCAACAGTGGTCCCTCTCCACAAAGGTGGTGCCTCAATGGATCCTGGAAACTATCGCCCCATAAGCCTGACTAGCTTGGTCTGCAAAGCTATGGAAAGGATCATCATGGACCTCATAGAAAGATATTGGGGACCTACAGACACTGGTTCCTACCAAGTTCGGCTTTGTTAAGGGCAGACCCTGCCTCTTAAACCTGGTTGATTTCTTTGAAACAATCACCAAGGCCATTGACGAGGGGAAGGTGGTCCACACAGCCTACCTGGACCTCGCAAAAGCCTTTGATACAATACCCCACTCGGGCATTATAGATAAGCTCACCAGCTTAAATATAAATCCCTATGTCACTAGATGGGTTGCAAACTGGCTCAAGGACAGAACCCACATGGTTAGAATTGCTGGAGCCATGTCAGACTCCAAACCAGTTACAAGTGGCATCCCACAAGGCTCAGTCCTGGGACCTCTCCTGTTCTGTATATATTTCTCGGAGGTACAGGCCAACACGGAAGGACTGTGGCTGACCAAGTTCACAGATGACTGCAAACTGGGCACTATAATCAACTCTCCAGCCGACACAAGCATCCTCCAAAAGGGCCTCATAGAAACAGACAACTGGTGCCAGAGCCATGGCCTCAAGCTAAATGCCAAAACGTGTATAGTCATCCCCTTTGGCAAAAACAAAGTGCCCACAAATTACCACATAGGTGGTAATCCATTAAATCTGGAAGAAGTAATTAGGGACCTGGGGACCCAAGTTGATTGCAATCTCTCATTTGACAACCACGTGGCCAAAGTGGTTAGAAAAACATTTTATATAGCCCACCTAATCATGAAGGGATTCACATCTAGATCAGGGGAGGTCATTGTGCCTCTTTACTCATCCCTCATCAGGCCCATAATTGAGTACAATGCCCCTTTTGGGATGTACCTTACCAGACACCTGCAGCAACTGGAAAGACCCCAAAAGTACCTCACCAAGAGGATCAAAGGGCTCAAACAGATGCCATATGCTGCTCGGTTAAAGAAACTCCAGCTCTACTCAGTGACATACCGTCTGCTCAGAGGTGATCTGTGCCTGACGTATAAAGCCATGTCCAACCCGGAATTAATGGACATGCTGCACCTCAGAAAATCCAAATCCCATCAAGCTACGTGCTCGAGAGACTTGAACCTCAGCACTGAAATAAATAGGACATGCTGGAGGGACAGATTCATAACCCAGAGGCTCCCTTCACTCTGGAATAAAATCCCAGTCCAGGTTAGGCAGAGTCCCTCATTGACTCTCTTCAAGAGGAATCTTGATGAGTGGATGGGGGATCGTAGGTTTACCCCGGGTATCACTTCTGTGTCACTGTTAGACATAGGCACAGTATACTAACCTCGAAAAAGGGCATAGCAAAATTAATTTAAAATGGGTGGCAAAAGCCAAACACACTCTGGCTAGGCTTATAAATGCCCTAGGGCAGATAGCCTAGTATGAACCTTTAAACCTATGAACCTATTTCCCACTGATTTTTTACTCTTTCTATATTTTCATATTACACATAGGTTATTTGTGGGCTGTTAATGTGACTCATTACTTGCAAAGACACCTGGGTTACAGTTGTGAGTGATTCACATATTGATACCTGGACACAAGTGTACAAGGCACACATACAACATAGAGAACACGGAAGTATTGATATTCACTCAGTCTGTTTTGACAATATAGTGAGGTATACGTCAAGTGTTCCCACTACAGACCACAGTAGTAATGTTATGTTGTCAGTTTCACTATGATCCAACAGTGTAGTACTTGTTTTGTAATGCAGGCACATGTCAGTTTTGCATGGCACATTGTCATGGCATGCTTGTTTTGATATGTCATGATGTTTATTTATTTATTTAACATTTGTTGACTGAAAGTCTGACTTGGAACGAGCCAGTTTTCAGTGGACGCCCAGGGAGAAATGCTGCAGATGCATATCTTTGTAATGTGGAAGGAAACCAGAGCACTCAGGGGAAGCCACATGAATGCAGGGAGAACATGCAGACTCCTCACAAAAGGCACTGCAGCTGAGAGTTGAACTGGAGAACCTCTTGCTGAGAGGCAACAATGCAAACTGCTGCACCACTGCAGTGTCATGTTGTATAATGTATATTTGTGCTGTTTGTACATGTTTGTTTGTCATGCATGATGATGGCTGGCTCCTAATTGGTCAGGTAATGGCAGGATTTCCACAGATAAACTGTGTATCGTATGCAGTGTCATGCACTGGAGTAACCTTTTGACATTCTGTGTTGGATATAGTGGTCCAGACATGGGCCTCCATTGATATCTACACATGTTGATGATAGAATATTGGGAATGTGTCATGCACATGAATGTCCACTTGCTAGCCTCACTTGTTTTTATTATACACTTTATACAAACTCCTCATAGACCATATCATCTGAGAATTGGCTTTAATGACATTGAATACATTGTGATATACCTCGTGTCTCATATGCAGGGATCATGATGATAGCATATTAAATACTGTCTGTTACATTCTTTATGTGTACATCAATCTGTTTTAATGGCAAACATGTTTTGCGCAGGAATGTGCAGACTGCTAGACAAGTTGTTTTCCTTGATATTCTTTTGATTCATGCATTACATTACCTATGTTTATTTATTTATTTCCAGTTTGATTACCGGGGAAGTCCACTGGGCCCAGAGAGCCCATTTTTGGTGGAGGCCCGGGGAGAAAAGCTCCATGAAACAGATTACAGTAAACATAGCAGTCCAATAAAAATAAATGTACAAGTACAAATACACATCAAATAATACAATGTGTGAGTAATATTACCCATAGTGGAAAAATAATGTGCAGATACATTTAACAAATTCACACAGTTAAAGTCAAAAGTCAAAAGCTATTTACAACATTTACAGAGTGTGAGAGACCGTATGGAAAATAGCTATAGTAGGTTATAGCCAGCTATAAGGTGCTTAGGAACTCAGGAGGATACCCTCCCAGGGGGTTTTGTTAAAGAGTTCTAGGTAGGAAGAATGCAGTTACATTTTCATTTGGAAGAGAGGTAGGCATAAACAGAGTTTTGAAGTTGTTTGTGTTTGACATTGTCCTTAGTGTGGAAGGGAGAGAGTTCCATTTATTACCTAAGGAGAAGGAGAGAAGTTGTCCATCAGGACATTTAGGTTTGTGGACAGCAATTAAGCTTTGGTGTTCAGATCTGAGAGTTCTATTTGGGGTGTATGGGAGAAAGATGTTAGAGCAGGGCATTTGGTTGGGTTAAATATTAGTCTATGTGCTGTAGTGAGCTGGAGAAAGTCCAGGTAATTTGTGAATTCTAACCAGTTGAGGGATTGGAAGGTAACACAGGGATGAGTGGAATGTTTGGCTTTGGTGGCAAACTTAGAAATTTTGTTATAACAGCTTTCAAGTTTGGAAGTGATGGAAGAGGATAGGTTAGTTAGTAGCGGGGCACCATATAGAAGGGGGGGAGTATGTAAGAGGAGGCCAGAGTACGCCTGGTAGATAGATTTGCCTATGGGCATACCTTACTGTAATGTGACATACTAAATGTTTTCTGCCTGTGGATGTCACAGTGGGTATGGTATGTACTCATATAATTGCTGCAATGCATATCATGTACTTTCTTTCTTGTTATGAGTTTCACCTTGACAGAGTATGGACCTGTGATGGAGACAGGATCATGTGAGACCACTGCCTCAGTACTCAGAGTCCAAGGATGATGACCATAATGGGGTTGATGATGACAATTTGTTCAGACCTGGACATGCATGTGCCATCATTCCTGCTGCACTCTGGAGGAGATCTCAACCACCACCACAAGCGAATGATTTTTGGAATCAGATCAGGAAGTTTATGACAGATGTCTTTTGACCTCAGATGAGTGACGTGATGGGGAATTTTTCCAGGTCATGGCACAGGCCATGCTCGACTCCTTCAGCGAAATAGCTCACAAGATTATTCATGATGTTTAGACCCATTAGGATGGGCCTCAGGACTGTAAGTATTGTTTGTGTGATCCACTTGTGTACTGCTGCCACCATGGTATTTGTCACATAATCAATTGTACTGTAAAGACACACTAGTGCATGCATAGCATATTGCTGCCATGCTTTTATGATACACGTCTGACTGTACAATACAGATGTCATGTGAATTTTGCATTATGCTACACCTGGAGCATGATACACATTACCACATTAAACATGCAGTGCTCAGTTTGATGTCCATGAAATACTGATGCATATGTTGCTCCATGTGGGCAGGCTTGCTACTCCTTACTTCTGTGTGCATGTGTGTACTCTCATGAATGCACTGCAGTATATTCTTGTTATGCCCAATACACTGTGGCCCTGTATGTCACACATATGAATTTTGCAGTTAACATACTGCTACTGACACAAGTGTTCCACTGTATGTGTGTGTGGGATTGACAGCAACTCACAAACAAAATTTTGCCCATAGTTCACACATAACACAGTGAGATGGGTAAATTTTGTGAGTTGCCATGTTATGTCTGTTTACCAACCTGACATGTCCTTGCCTCTGTGCATTCTTTGACAATGTTGTGTCATGCTGTCACACTCGCATAATGGCTCTGCATGTGGCATGCACTAGCCACAATGGTGCCATGTTCTGTCATATTACTGTGGCTGCTATCTATAGGCAGTCCTCCTACACCTACTGCATAGATCACCACTGTACCATTTGTGTATATATGAAGAAAACAACCAGGCTCTCTCACCACGAAACTGTGTAAAGTTCAAAAGGTAGCCTGAATTTTAATTTAAACCAAATTAGAATAAGCCATCAAATATATAAAAAGGATTAGCATATTTAAAACACATTCAGTTTAAAACATGATATAATAACATATATATCTAAAGTTGCATAAATAAATAAATAAATAAATAAGTTGGGTGAACAATTAGTTAAAAAATAGATGAATGAATAAATGAGTCATGTATCTATTGTTTAATAGATTCATAATTGTATTGGTAGATTCAACTATTGATCAAAATTATAGATTGTAATTAATCATGGTTTCATGTACTTAATGATCAAATAGGTAAATAAATAAATAAATGAATAAATAAATAGATAAATAAATAAATAAATATTTATTTCTTAGAGTGTGAATCCCCTATTAATAGCACCAATAATTTATGTTTCTGCTATATAGTGAGTTCACAATTTTATATTATTAATAGGTACAATTATTAATCAAGATCATTGGCTGAAATTATTCATAGTGTCATATCACTGAATGAATGAATGTTAAATATTAAATATTAAATTATTGGATATATTAAATATATTAAGTATTGAATATTAAATGTATAAATGTAAGAAATGTATATCAAAATATATAAAGAATAATAATAATGTTCATAAATAAGTAAATAGCAGCTAGCATAGATGAAATGAATAAATGGTAATTGGTGGTGAATGTCATGTATGTGGTACTTAAAAGGTGATAGAAAAAATAGACATAATACAACTTATAATGTTGTATAAATGTATACATAGATAAGTACAACCATTAAAATATGAAATTTGATTTGACAAAGAACAATACACCAAAGATGCAATATAAAAAGAGCATAGAGTAATGTATTTATGTTAAAATAAAAGATTAAAAAGATTAAAAATTGATAATTATTGCAAGTCATAAGTACACTCCATTAATAAACATTTGTATATAAACTTTTATCTGGATTCCAAAACTGGTTTGATGGAAACTTGATTGTTAATGCCAGGAGTATCCATTTTAACTCCTTGTTATTTAGTTAGGTATAACTATCTCCAATACCTTAAACTCGAAACTGTGGTGGGGCTGTTCTAAAATATGCTTAGCTTTTTTGTTTTTTGTTTATTTGTGTATATATCATGGAACTGCTGCTTTATGTAGCAAAATTCCAGAATGCCTTCTTTGCCCTTCTGTTATACCGTAACTTGCATGGATATAAAAATAGTTAAAAACAATGCCAAGACTCAAGTAGGCAGAAGCACAAAAACTTTAATAAAAGAAAAGATAAGCGCTTTCACAGTTCAAGCCCGCTTCTTCAGACAACAACAAAATACAAAATCTCAGAATTTAAAAAAGACAACATCCAATCAAAAAGCATTTCTCTTCTAGATAAATCAATTATTAAAATTAATTCATTCTTAAAAAGGCAGCACCTACTAATGTTTAAAAGGACGTGTCTACAGAAAAGGTTGGCGTAGCAATGGGTACAGCATGTGCAAACAGCTACACCAGCCTAGCTATAGCTGAATGGGAGATGGATAAAGTGCTGACTGACAATGACTTTTTTCCTTATGTGCACTGGTATAAATGTTTTGTTGATGATATTTTTATTTTATGGAAAGGCAGTGAAGAATCATTATTACAGTTTGTTGATTTTTTGCATGGTACTACCTCCTGTTTTAGATTTTCCATCAAATATTCTTAGCAAAGCATGGAATTTTTAGATGTTGGCATTTCTAAGTCACAAACAGGTACATTAAGAACCAGTATATATATAAGAAGGAAACTAAGAAGAATGCGTATTTACACAAAAATAGTATGAATCCTCTACATATTTTGATAAATGTACTTAAATTACAGTGTCTTACACTTATGAGATTATAAAATGATGATGAACAACTACAAATAGCATTTAAAAACTTGAAATCAGATTTTATGAAGAGAGGCTATAAAAAAAGAGATTAACTCTTGTATTAAATCCATTATGCCAGAGAGGGAAGGGTCAGGGAGAACATACTACTCGAAAAGAACAATAAATACTACTGGAGTATTGATAGCACCAACCAAGAATAGTACCAGATTTCCCTTAACTTTCTCCAATGATACAGGAGCAGTATGTGAAATAATTAAAAAGAACTGGAATATTTTGCATGGGAATGATGAGCTCAGGGATTTTATTAGTGATAGACCACAATTTTCTTTTAAAAATAATAAATCCCCAAAAAGACATTTATGTTACAAGAAACATAACCAGACATCTAAGAACATTATTTCCCATAGATGTGGTACACATGCTTGTAGACACTACAGTGCATGTAATTATTTATATTCAGGCGCTTGCTTCATACACCCACATTTAAATTATCGTATAGAGTTTTCTTTCTATGCAGATTATTCATCTAAAAATCTTGTTTATTATAGCTTCTGTAGTATGTGTGGAGTTTATTACATAGGTAAAACTAACCGAACACTCAGAGAGCGGATACAAGAACATGTTCATGATATCAGGAACAATAAGGAGACCGGCGCTTTAGCTAAGCACATATTTGCATCCGGTCCAGAACATCAATTTAAGTTTTTCGTTTTGGAGATGATAGATGAAAGTGTGAGCGGGGTTGGGTATCTGAATTAAAACAGAAGCATGTGAACAAAAATGGATTCTATTTCTAGGCGGACAAAGCACCTGATATAAATGAAGCTGTTTTTTTGAAACCTTTTCTGTATACACGTCCTTTTAAACATTAGTAGGTGCTGCCTTTTAAGAGTGAATTAATTTTAATAATTGATTGATGTAGAAGAGAACTGCATTTTGATTGGATGTTGTCTTTTTTAAATTCTGAGATTTTGTATTTTGTTGTTGTCTGAAGAAGCGGGCTTGAACTGTGAACACTTACCTTTTGTTTTATTAAAGTTTTTGTGCTTCTGTCTACTTGGGTCCTGGCATTGTTTTTAACTATTTTTATTTACTCTGTACTTTTGCTGTGGCCTGGAGTTCTGTTGCATTTTACTTTGCTACATGCATGGATGTTTACATACATGCCCATAATTTGGCAATTGGTGTACATATGCACTGATTTATATATATATGTATATTTCTCTGCACATATTCTGGTCAATATGGAAATCCCATGGTACCTTGGGACTGTGATCATTCATTCAATCCATGTTGCTGTGCTGTAGTGTTGTTCACAGGACTGTCCTTTGCTTGGTCATTTCCATGGTCAGTGATATATATATATATATATATCACCACAGGTGTTTTTTTCACCTTTTGTAGTATGTTGGCATGGGGTCTATATTAAAAGACCGAATGTTCACAACTGCGAATACGACAACCGTGACACGTAAACACTGAATAGCTGAAACAGCAAAACACGTAAACATCGAAACACGGAACACAGAACGGATTTCCTTGGCCAGCAGGTTGCTCGTGGGGAAGAGGAAATATATCCTTTTCCCCACTGTAGTGCGATCTCAGAGTTGGAATATATAAGTAGGGGGGTGTGGGGGGTGCAGCCCCCCACATAGGGGATGCACGGAAGTTTGCCCCCCTGCAAAAGTGTGTTTATTGAGATATGTTTAAGTAAGTTTTACTTGCCTGTATGGTGCATTTCAGAAATGTGTTTGACGTTCCGTATTTCGATGTTTACATGTTTTGCTGTTTCAGCTGTTTGGCATTTCCGTGTTGTGGTTGTCATATCCGCGGTTGTGAACATTCACTCTTTTAATATAGACCCATTGGCATGACAGTATATATGTGTATGTGATACTGATTCTTATTTTGTGTATATATGCCTTTTGCTCTTTGATGACTGCAAATTACTGTGTGCATGTGTGATTTGTACACAGCCATGTTTAGTGCCATCAGCAATGTAGTCTGCTGATATGACATAAATCTGGCTTTTGTTTCAATGTAGCTTAGGTGGAGCTCCACATCAGCATATGTGGTGTACACATGCATTTGCAATGTGTTCCCTTAGATAATGTTGTCCTGCTTTATTGCTTGCCTGTTTGTTGGCATATCCTCCTTGATGTGGGCTCATGTTGTCTACCTCCCTTCTCCTTTTATAGGTTTAGCATATATCTTGCACATATGCATCTTACACATTAGCCTTCATTTGCATTATCATCCATTATCATGTAGTTGTATTGTTACAATGCCACCCTGTGCCAACTATTTTGGCATTATACAAATGCAGGACATATGCACACAAGTTGCTGGTGATTGCTTGCATTACATTCTTGTTCCTGTTATACTTGTGTGTTATATATTAACTTGACTGTTTGGTCATAGTTCATCTACACATGCTGACATTCCTTGTATTTGTAAATTTCCTACCATTTATTATTCCATGTCATTGGTGTGTGCATGTGTGTTGGCATAGCTTTCTTTTAGGTTCCTGTTAGGCTACTGAAGGTCATACATATGCATCAACACCTCTGTGTTGCCTCTGACATGGCATATGCCTGTAACATATGCATTCCATTTCACATTTGTTGGGTTGTATATGCCTACATGTGTAATGAGTAGTCGGTTTGTTGCTTTGCTACAGCAGTGCTGTTTGGCAATGTGCTTGATCTTGACATGCATGGTTGGAGGTTTTATTCTCCTCTCCCCTGGCCTTCTGCAGTATTTCTTTGGCTATATTTGCTCATCCATGCTGTTGCTTGACTTAAACTTGCACTGCTAACAGAGTACTTGGGTACTGGATTCTATATCCAAGATGTACTATGATCCTTATTTCTTCACTTACAACATGCACCTGCCATCAGTCATACACATTTGGTATGACTGTCAAGCAGGTTGCAATATGTCAGTACATCACAGTGCATACGTACATATGTATTTCTGCATTTCACCATGACTGGTATGCATCCCAACCCTGTTTGTCCATTTTCTGTTGCCCATGTTGTAGAGTGTGCTGTCCATGTACCTTACCTTTCTTTTATGTTTGTCTGTCATGTCTTCTGATATTTGTTATATGTGTAAACCTGCTGTTTTGCCCTTTTCATCCTCTTTCCCTATTTTTCCTTTCCTTATATTCCCTAAAAAAGGGGCATATTCCCAAAAACAACAAAATAATTACCCATGCCCCTCTGACTAGTCCTCAGATTTTCCTATTTCAACAGACATTTTGCGTGTTCCTCTTCTTCACACATACTTCATATCTGCTACATCTGCTTTTCTAAATCCCTATTTCCTTTGGTGAGTGCATTACTTGTATTCCCCACCCATGTTCCACACCCATTGTTGGCTACTGTTAACCCTAGGGCAGTGGCCATGATTGCCCTTCAACTTCATTAATTTATTAGAAAATTTAAAGATTCTGCCAGATTCTGTATTTTCCTGTGAATATATTTGATTAATACATGACTTATGGAGACATTCATAGTTATTTGTGGTCCTACTGGATGGATTGCTGCAGATGTGTATTCCTTTAAATGCCCTGCAGCTAGCACTGGGTTTGTATAATTTCCATAGTTTTGGTACATCACATCACAGCTTATGATGTACTTTTCTAGAATTATGGATTTGATGTGACTGCAGTAGTACTCCTGGGCAATTCTACTTTGTGCCAAGATATTTTAGGTTGACTGAGGCATATTTGTACATTACAGACTTATTTGCATCCTTTGCTCAAATATCACTGAAATGTGTTGGATTCCACATATGTTTCAGAATCCAGGCTGATGTGTGCTTTTTCTTTTTGCTTTTCTTTTTGGGGATATTAAAATCATGTTTTATCTGTTAAACTCGAGCAGCTCAATTGGAGGGCATAATCCCAATAGTCATCTCAGAAATAAAATTTGTAGTTCTTAATTATTTTTTGTATCTTGGATAAATAAGATCTTCCTATATCACCATTTGTTTAGAGACTGTTTAGAAAGTAAAAAAAATGGTAGATATTCTTTTTTAATTATATTTGATATGAACTCAACTTTAGATATAAAAAATGTCAATTGGCTTGTACTATAGGCCATTTTTCCATGTTGAAATCATATTTATCCATTAAATTGCATGTGATAAGCACTCTAGTCTCTCTTAACATTTGATACTAAAAGGTCAAGTCCTTATGTTTTAAGCTTATTTTTTTTTGAAAATTCAATCAATCTATCCATTCTGGTATAAATGTTATTGGGAATAAGGTTAAATACCATGCTTTTATCTCAATGTATTTATATATAAAATTATTAATGTTTCAATATGTTTATATTAGTAGAATTTTTTTTATTATTTGTTTTTGAATAAATAATTCTTTAGCACCCACATTTTATTATTACTTATTATGTGTATATGTTGTGAAGAGTCCCTGTCATTTCACTAAATCTTCGTTTCACTGAAACTCAAATGGTCAAACCCATATCACTAAAAATGCATTTCACTGAAAACTCATTTCATAGAAAAACATAGAAGTGTGTAGAGGGTATGTGATGGTGTCATTTCTTATTATTGGAGTTATTATGGAAGTGAGTCTGAGTATGGGTGGATTCTGATGGTCAGCATTATAATCATACCCCCAGACATTTAGATGTCTGTGTTTGCTCTCTAACTAATTTACTGTGTGTGGTGATATTTTCTTTTATCTGTAGTTGTGTGACATGGAGATAGTATATAAGTTAGAGGGTTGTGGGGAAAGCCCCCCATATGGGGGCCGTTATCAAGAATTGCCCTTTCCCCAAGGTAGCGTGATCTCGGAGTTGGTATATTTAGTCAGGGGGGTGTGGGGGCACTCCACTTGATTAGGGTTTTGAAGTTCGTGTTTTTTGTGTGCAGCCCTGTGAATTTTTTTCCCAAGGAAAATATTTTTGTGGACATGACCATTCACGCTTTAGAGCATTTGCTCTTTAGGTGTTGAAGATTATATGTTCAAAGAAAAGTCTCTTCGAACATATAATATTAGACCCTATGGGGGTGCAGGAAGGTTTTCCTACCTACAAAAACATGATTTTTAGGATATATCTCTTGTGGAGAAGGTTTTCTATGAAATGAGTTTTCAATTAAATGAATTTTCAATTAAATGAATTTTCAATTATACGAGTTTGATCATTTGAGTTTCAATGAAACAGATTCAATGAAATGACATAGATTCATTGTATAGTGATATTTTGTATTTATTTAACCAGTTTCATGCATTTTTTTCCAAATTGGTTGAGCAAAAAGAATTTCACCATAAACTTTTGTTTTAATAACTTAAGCTATAACATATGTTTCTATGTCAGAAAATCATATTCCACCACCTTTCCATTCTCATACATGATGTCCCAAATCTATTCTAGGTTTCTTGGAATGGCATAAGAACTTTAAACAAACGTCACTAATTGATTAACATGCTCTTAAGAAAGAATTAAAGAGGTTGTCAGTATAATGTATAGGATTTTGGAGAAAATAACCATTTTGATTAAAATCAATATATTTTCCATAGAAAATATTTTTTTGTTTGTTCTACTATTGTCTAAAACATTTTTTTATAATTTATTGCTACCATTTCTCTACAGTTGCATATAAATTACAATCCTATTTAAAACAACTGTAGTTTTTTATCAAAAAAACAATTTATAACTTGTTAGTTTTATTTTGACTGAATTTTAGACCAAACATTGGTTCAAAATATTGAAATGATGTTTTTATATTTGTTATTATAGAATCAACATTACCTATTGTTAACAGCGTATTGTCACCAAATAACTAAATTTTGGAAGTATATTGATCATTTCTTTTAAATCACCTCACAGCAAGAGGTTCTCCGGTATGATCCTCGGCTTGGGTGCAGAGTCGCATGTTCTCCCTATGGTCGCGTGGGTTTCCTCCAGGTAATCTGGTTTCCTCCCACATCCCAAAGACATGCTGTAGGGGAATTGGATACTCTAAATTGCCCCTAGGTATGAGAGTGTTTGCCTTCCGTGGAAGGTTGGGTGCCGGGCTGGCAACTCGACACTGTAGAAACTCCACTGCCAATCTTGAGCAGACAGGTGATCCGCTGTGATGACCTCTAACCAGGAAAAGCTGAAAGAAGAAGAAGAATTTATCATTTCTTTTAAATACAACTATATATCATTGCTAAATTTTATGCAAAAAAAGCAAACAATAATGGAGATAAGGGACAACTTTGTTGAAGTCCATGCTTATTGCTACTGACTGAGAAATAAACAATTTCAGCTTAACATAGGAGAACAAATTTTGATAAAAATGATTAATAGTAGACATAAAATTAGTTTAAAACCTATATATTTTAAATATTTTGCTTAAAAGAACAACCTAGTGAATCAAATGCTTTATCTAGATACAACCAAATTTTAGTTATTAGTGTAAACAATTCAAGTAATTATATTATTCTCTTGGTGTTATCTTACCTATTTAATAAAAAGACAAATTGTTCTTCCTCAATGAATGTATGTAGTATATGTTTAATCTATTGACAAGGACTGTAATTGATATTCAGTAATAATATAGGTCTAAATGAAAAGCATATAGATGGATCAAGGGGAATTTATCATATATTTTCATGATGGAGGTCTGCCAAATGTGGTTTTAATTTCTGTGAATACTTTCTGTAAATACATAAAACATTTTGAGGAAATCATTTATATAATATAGGAATTTTGCCATAATTATGTCAAGATTTGCTTCCTTCAGCCTTTAATATGTGCATTTATTTCTATTATAGAAACATTTTTTTCTGTTTTTCTTATTTGGAATATTTTTCTTGTTTGTATTTTTGCTATATTCCGATTAAATTTTATTTGGTATATTTTCTTATTTGTACTTTTTTCTATATTCCTGTTTAAAAATGCATCCATTACTTTTAATTTTCAACATTACTATTCTATATATTGGTTTTCGTATGCCTTTTTTTTCAAACGTCAAGAATTTCTTTCATATCTTTATATTTCCTATTGCTACCAGGAGTAAAGTACTATTGGTGTGATTAGTTCTTGCTTTTATTTTGGATCTAAGAGTTAATACCTTTTCTAAACTAATGGAAAACTTATGCTGTCAGATCTTCTGAAACTCTGCATTCAGCTTTTATTGTTTGTGAAAATACACATTTTTCTCTTTTTTAAAATGTTATCTGTTTTTTTCTACTCTTTTCTTGCAGTTTCAATTAACCCTGTTCTGTTTTCTTGTTGTAATATCACATCAGAAGTTTTCTCATTATTACTGAAATCTAAGAACTGTTATATTTCTGTTAGAAATTACTTTTTAAAGCTGTTAATTTTGTTATATAAATTGGTAGTCTAATAAAAGAAGACTTTTTTGAGCTTATCAAATTTGTATAAGTAATTGATCTGATAAAGGAAATGCTATCATCATTTCCTTTTTTATTTACATACACACCGATATTTCGGACATGGGCACTGATGTCCTTCTAGGCTTCCATTTTATGAAAACAGCTATTCCCATAATAAGTGTCCAGGTTGTTCTTAACAATATCTAAACTAGTGTTTGCTTTAATGTAATTTGGTAGTATATTCCATGCATCAGCTATTCTCTCAACAAAGCAATTAGTATAGTTGTCATTCCCATATATTCTTCTACAAGGGTTGTTTGAAGATTATCTACTACTTTTGATAACCTCAAACATTACCAGATGTTGCTATCTCTAAATGCCCTATATACCTACATAATGTCTCCTCTTGAAATGTCTGTATGGGAAACTGTACAAGTTCAGATATTTTAGTCTTTCACAATAACTTACATTTTCATATCCATTCATGCTCTTGGTATATTTCTGTCATATTCTTTTCAATGAACCTATGGCGATTTTCTTATAAGGTTTCCATATTGTTATTTCATACTCAAGTTTGAGTCTAATGTAACAAACAATGATTTCATTTCTGATCTAGATTTTATAAACCTGTCTGTCCTGCAGTTGTACAAGTCATTACACTTTTGTTATTACCCTGTGCGGATCTGTGTGCATGATTCAGTTCTGCTGCTGTAAATCCAAAATGACATTATATGAATATGCATGCAACAGCAATATGAGATAAATTACTCTATAGCCATCCATGTCATGCAAAGCAAGACATACATGCTTGGCCTAGAACTCCTGCTTCTATCTCACCCCTGGGTATACATCAATCCCCACTCACAGATGCAGAGAGGCAAGAAACATTTTGATTTCATCAGGGGAGTCAATTGTGGGCCACCACCAGTGGCATCTCTCAATCTCTTATATCATCATAATCTACTGGCTGCATGGAGGGAGGATCATGTCAGAGTAGCATTGGTGACTGGCCTCACAGGATCTGTTGTTATGTCCAACCAAATTAATCATGTTGGTGAAGTTACTCAATAGTGTATTCCCTGCACTTTCAAGGATTTTCCATCCATGTTGTCACAGAGCATCTAGTATGTTATTTTCCTGTGGGGAGAAATTGTCACCCTAGGTCTGTTTGCCATCTGAAAGACATTGACATGCATATGTTCATATTCACTTGAGGACCCAATTATGCAGATTATTATGTGGACAGCTTATGTCATAGCAAACAGTATGCATTCCTGTGCAATGCAAAAGTCTATGAAACACTTACTATGACATCTACTAATGTGATGTATAAGAAGTTAGGACAATGCCTGCATACATAACAGTTGTAAAATCAACATAAAGTGTGATATCTGTAGATTATGTCTGTAAGATTCAAACCCCTTGCACTACAGATCTGTTGAATGGGGGTCCACAGATAACATAATACCACAGGAATCTGTGGCATACTTCTCATTAAAATACTATACAAATTATCAATTGAACAAGTTATGGAAAGCCTCAGAAAAATCTCAGTGACCTCTCAACTGTCCAGATTTTTGGCTCATGTTTTTGGCCTGTTACTCTTTTGTCCTGGCAAATCACTGGGATGATCTCAGGATTGAAGTCAGTAAATGATGACATACATTTGAGTTTCAGACTTCAAATCCTTCATAAAATATATGTTAAAACAAATCCTGTTACTCTAGCAACTTTCTAAGTTTATAAGAGCAATATTTAAAATATGTCTCTATTTTTCAGCCTTTATCCCCCATTTTCTTGAACTTTGTCCAGATATTTTGCATTAAGAGGTTGAGAGGCATCCTTAAGCAATCCACAGATCCTTTTTTTATATTGAGACAGTAATTATAAGACTTGTGTTAAGAACCATCAATAAAAAAATATCTGTAACAACAAAAGGACATAGTACATATGGATAATGCCAGAATCCATAGGTTACTGTATGTACACCACGGACTGTATGGAGTCACCCGCAAGACATATGGACAATCCATAAATTCATCTTTATGTACTGCTCACTTTTGCGATGTAGAGCTGGCTATACATAACTGCATATGTAAAATTAATGCATGTCCTTAATGCAGATGGCAACATGTGTATGCATAAAAGTATATCAAATAGCACTCCACTGAGTTGCAAGCATTTGTCTTAAAGCACACATTTTTCAATAAAAATATATCTAAATAGGTACATCTCAGAATGAGTAATATTAACAGAGGTAATATTCCCCAAAACAGAAATTCTAGCAGATGCCAATTTACCTGATCAACTACCTATGACTCAGGCATCACAGAAAGTAAGAGCACCTAATGTGAATCCATATCAAAGTACCATTTGCTCCATACATAATTAATGAAGTTCATTATAATTCCAGGTTTTAGAATCCCATTTGTGGGTGTCCATGTAAGTTCTCAAAATTTGGTGCATTAGCCAATAGATTGGCGCAATGGGAAGATGTTCTGCACAAGTACTCAATAGATATGGATAAATGGTACCATGTGTAGCACATGCCTGTTAACTTCCAGTGATCTGATAACATGACATAAGTGCCACTTTTAAATATTGATTGTAATATGTTTACAGATCAGACCATTGCTACCCTCAAAATAAGTTGGAGCTCAGTGAGCATTTTTGCAATTATACTGCATTTTGCATTGAAGTATCAAAATGGCTACTTCTAGGAAGCTGTGACATGTCCAGCACCCAGTTGGACCAAGGAGGAGACCACACAGATATTGACTATCTATGCTGGAGTGGAGCATCTTATGAGAGCCAGGCTAAGAAAATTCATGATGATTGACATTTGGAACCAGATTACGAGGGAGCACCCATGACATTTAGGGACCTACCAGACTGGAGTGCAGGTTCGCCACCAGTACAGTGACCTGCATCGGGGGAAACAGAGGAGCTCCATTGTAGTGCTTCTGAGGTACAGAGGCAACCAGTGGATCCCTACAGTAAATGTCACAATCCTAAGTGTACCTGAGTATTTCTACTAAATTTAGAGATATAGTTGTGTCCCAAATATAACAGATACATGGCTTTTTTTACTATTAAGTAGCTTTTCTGACAATTAGCTCATCTAGATAATTAAGAAGACATGGCTCTCCAAATAAGTATGGATATGTGGGTTCTGTTCTCACTAATGTTTATAATATACATAATTCTGAACTTTGCAGATGTTCATCTGTGACATAATTTCACGCACCCACTATAGTTTTGTATCACTGATAACTACAGCGCCTATGCCACTAATGACTATGCATCTGGTAGTTATCCATTACAGTAGGACAGTATTGCTTACTCTAGCTTATATGTCTGATTGTAATTCATAAATAACTTTTTTACTTTATTTCTCCTAATATAATGAGCATTTTTACTACAATACCATTTGCTTAAACCAAGAGGAATGCCTGTCCAACTGATTACACATATGTTTTCAGTTGTGTTGAGAGCTGTTATTTCTTTAGATTATTTCCGAAACTCACAAAATATGTCAAACAACCGTTGAAACAATCCGTTTAATATAGATCCAGTAAGCTGAAGCACTTTTCATCCGAGAGATACATGAACTTCATCAAATCAGATCCAGATACTGGATCTATAATAAATGGATTGTTTCAACGGTCGTTTGACATTTCTTTAGATTATAATGGCCAGTGAGCATTGGAAGTTTCCATATTCATCTATTGTCTGCAGGCACAGAGATGAAAATGTGCCGTGTTGGTTAAGATAAAAGATGGGCTATCTGTTAGCTTGGTCTGTAAAAAACTAGACAGCATGTCTATATTTGGCATGCTGCGGGTTTAAATCCACATAGGAGGATCATATTTTTCTTTTTATTTTACATTTGTTAACCGGGAAAGTCCAACTGGACACAGGTCCATTTTCAGTGGAGGCCCATGGAGAAAAGCTCCACATGAAATTGTATATAAGTAAACAACAAGAAATATAATAGAATACATATGCGCACACATGAGGAAATACATGAGTACATTTTTAACAAGTTCTAGTGTCTATAGTACAATTTACATGATAATGCTTAAAAAATAAACAGATACATAATGATCATGTTTTTTTTTTTTGGGAGAGTGGTGTTTGTTCTACACAGTATCTGGCAGTGAGTAAGTGAGTTAGAACATATCAGTGGATAAACAGGTATATCAGAAGAAACAGCATGATCCCTGTTGGAGTCCTTGCAACAGTGTAGTAGGGTGCATTAGCCAGGGTTGTAGCATGAACAAAGCCAGCTGTTTCCAAAGTGAATTTTCAGAAGTTTTTAATATGGTTAGTAGAGGTGGTGGAAGTAATTTGACTTAAAGGTTCATAGGTGGGTACTGGGCTATTGGCCCGAGGGCATAAGTAATCCTAACCAAAAGTGTCTTGGCTTTCGCCACCCATGTAGATTAAATTCCTGCCCCAGTATTGAGCAGAGCCACAGACATGATACCAGGGGGGAATTTCCTATTACCCATCCACTCATCAAGGTTTTTCTTGAAGAGTGCTAATTATGAGCTCTGCTTGATGTGGATGGGAATTTTGTTCCAGAGCACTGGAAGTCTCTTGGTCAAGAATCTATCCCTCCAGCATGTCTTATTTATTAATGTGGTAAGGTTTAGGTCCCTAGAGTGTGTAGCTCGGGGAGATTGGGATTTATTTAAGTGGAGCATGTCCATTAATTCTGGGTTTGACATAGCTTTGTATGTCAAACAGAGATCTCCTTGGAGTAAGCTGTATGCGACCGGGTAGAGTTGGAGTTTCTTGATCTGGTTGGCATAGGGCAACTGTTTGAGGCCAGCAATCCTCCTGGTGAGGTACTTTTGGGGCCTCTCCAGTTGTTGTAGGTGTCTTGTGAGGTACATCCCAAATGGGCCATTGTACTCAATGAGGGGTCTGATAAGTGATGAGTAGAGGGGGGCAATGACTTCCTTTTTTTCTAGATGCGGACCCTTTTGTGATTAGGTGGGCCACGTAGAAAGATTTTCTAACCACTGTGGCAATGTGATTATCAAAGGAGAGGTTGCTATCCACTTGGGTCCCAAGGTCTCTTATTTCTGTATTAAGTGAACTTCCCCCTATTTGATAATTCATGGGTACCATGTTTTTACCTAAGGGGATGACAATGCAATTTTTGGCATTTAGCTTGAGGCCATGGTTTTGGCACCAGGTATCTGTCTTGGTGAGTCCCTTTTGCAGGATGTCTACGTCAGCAGGAGAATTGATTATGGCACCCAGTTTGCAGTCATCTGCGAACTTGGTTAGACATAGACCCTCAGTGTTCGCTTGCACTTCAGAGAAGTATATACTGAACAGGAGAGGTCCCAAGACTGAACCCTGGGGCACTGGACTTGTCATTGGTTTGGAGTCAGATCTGGAGTCTGCAACTCTCACTGTGTGGGTTTTGTCCATGAGCCAGTTGACCACCCATCTCGTGAAGTAAGGGTTTATGTTAAGGTTGGTGAGATTATCAATGATTCCTGAATGGGGGATAATATTGAAGTCTTTAGCGAGGTCCAGGTAGGCTGTGTGGACCAATTTTCCCTCATGTATGGCTTTGGTAACTGTTTCTAAGAAGTCTACCAGGTTTAGGAGACATGATCTACCCTTTACAAATCTGAATTGGGTAGCATCCAAAGTTTGAAGGTTACCAATGTCTTTGTTTATGAGTTCCATGATGATGATATGCTCCATGGCCTTGCAGACCAGGCTTGTCAGAATAATAGGTCGATAGTTCCCAGGGTCTGTGGTGACTCCTCCTTTGTTCAGTGGGATAACCGATGCTGTGTGCCATTCACTGGGCACATAGCCTGTGGTGAGGCTGCAATTGATACTATGAGAAACCTGCACCTACGGCTAGTGCAACGGCCCAAAATCCTGAATGTCAAAGTAAAAAAAAAGCAGAGCCAGCACAATTCAGTGTGGAAAAAATTATATTATATTATGAATAATACATGGCATATTAAAACATACACCTGCCCAACAATAACATCAGACCGGTTTTGGCATTGCTGTCTTCCTCAGTGAGCAAAAAACAAATGACAGAAAATCCCTCCAACAAAGCTATATATACACATAGCATTCAATTATCAATTACACAGTTATTAAATTAACAAGGTTTTTTTCAAAAAACTTTAAAAATTATCATTCAGGCCAGGTGGAAATAATCCACCAAGCTTGAGTATCCATTTCTTATCCTTTACATTTAATATCTCATGTCTTACTGCCTTATCTTGTGTTTTATGTACAATACAGTCAATAACTGTAAATCTAAAAGACCCAGTCTTTTGTTTACATATATGTTTATACAATGCACTGGCTTGTTTGCAGTTCTTGATATCACTCATATGTTCACTTATCCGCATTCTAAGAGGTCTAGAGGTTTGTCCAACATAAAATGCTGGACATGTACAGCTTGCCAGATATATCACCCAATTAGTGTTACAAGTAGCAAAAAAATTTATATCAAACACATGAGGTGTATTCTGGCTAGTAAAGCTGCTAGTTTTATAAACCTTAGAACAATTACAACAATGGCCACAAGGATTGCAACCCATCAGTTTGTCTCCCATCATAGTTCCCTGGACAGAAGGCCTATCCTGATTTTGATACTTTTTATAGTGATTGAACAAGGAACTCAATGGCCGGCCTTTACGAAAGGAATAATTACACCTATCACCCACAAATTCCCTGAGTGAATCTTCACCTTGTAATATATCCCAGAGTCTTGAAATAATATTCATAAAAGAATGTGTATTTTTACCATATGTCGTAACTAACCTGACATTATTACTCCTAGCGGGTTGATCACCCTTATATACAAGCAAATCAGACCTATTCTGCTGGGAAGCAAACTGACCCACTCTGCAGATGTCACCTACCCTGTAACCCCGATTTCTAAAGCAGTTGGAAAGATCATACTTATATTGGTTATACACAGAGGAGTCTGAACAAATCCTTCTGATCCTACGAAATTGAGACTTGGGGATAATCCTGATGACATGCTGGAGGTGGAAGCTGGATGCATGTAGTAACGCATTTCGGAAATTTGCAAAAAACTTCAGTTTCCAAGGTGTCATCAGGGGTACGTTTCACCATGACATCCAAAAAGGTAATCTCCTTTTGGTGCCATGTTACCTTAAATTGAATCCCCCATATATTATTATTCAAATATTCAACAAACTCTGCCAAATGAGAGGCATCCGCTCTCCACACCATCCAGCAGTCATCAAGATATCGTCTCCAGATGTCAATTTCTACCAAATAAATGTTATGACTAACATCATAAATCAGTTGCTCCTCTATGTAGGCCATAAACAGGTCGGCATATATGGGGGCAGAGGACACCCCCATAGCAGTGCCCTGTGCCTGCCATACACATTGTGTCTGAAAATAAAACACATTCTTAGTAAGGACCTGTTCGGCCAAACAAACCAATAAAGTATTAAAACCTGGTCTATACAATTCGGCCCTATCCAACCAATATTGAAGGGAGGCCAACCCAGCCCAATGGGGGATATTGGTATACAGGGAGGTGAGGTATACAGGGAGGTGACATCAAGAGTACACAGTAACCAATGGGGTTCAAGTTGCATATCTGCTACAATCCTCAAAAATTGGGTAGTATCTTGTATCCAAGCCCGAATACACGGTAATAAGGGGTTTCAAATAACACATAAGAAATTCAGAAATCGGTTTAGCAAGTGAACCCCGTCCCGACACAATAGGTCTGCCTGGGGGATTATCAAGATTCTTATAGATTTTGGGAAGCAAGTATAAGCACTGTTGTTTGGGGTGATCAACTTTCAAATGATGGGCAGTTTCCTTAGAAATAATACATTCTTCAACTGACAAATCCAAAAAGGCATCAATCTCAACCTTAAATCTGGCTGTGGGATCTATAGGCATTATCTGATAATACTTTTGGTCCAAAATTTGTCTCTGTGCCTCATCATTAAATTGTGTCCAGTCTTGGACAACTATTGCTCCTGCCTTGTCTGCCAAAGAGATAACAATATCCTTATTTGATCTAAGCTCATCTATGCAAAATCTTTCAGCACAAGTAACATTGTCCCTGCTTAAATAATCCTTACCCAGATTTCGATGTAAATCTTTGAGCACATTGCCCTGAAACAATGAAACCACCGGAGACATAGGTGGTTTAAACATAGATTTCCGAAATCTAAAAGATTAGAATCACCCTGAAAAAATAGTTGTAAATTTAAATTACAACAGAAATCTACCACATCCTGTGCAAATTGGTGTTCAGGCACAAAAAAACTGGGAACAAAGCCAAGGCCTTTGTTAAGTACTTTTATTTGCATGTCCGACAGACTAGCAGAAGAGATATTAAAAACATTGCAAAAAGTTACACCTGAGCCATCACCCTCATCATTCCTGCTAAATCAGGTGGAACCTTTATGCTTCCACCCCCTCGTCTGGACTTAGACCTAAAGGGTGGGCCAAACTGTCTTCTGAATTATTCCTCTTGGACCTCAGTGACCTATCCATGTGGGCCTCCTCCCCCTCAGTATTGGAAGAGGTATCTTCAGCTGAGGTAATGTTTTCCCTATTCCTTTTCTTTAAAATAGATTTGGATCTCTTAGGTCTGAAATTCCCTGATTTAATATTGGGGGTAGCAAATTTAACATTCTTGCGTATTTCAAAGGGTCTCCCCCTATCAAAATCATCAACATCTCTTTGGAATTTCTTCATTTTTTTCTCTCTCAAAACATTTTCCAACTCTAACAAATCTTTACTTAGTTGATTCAAACTAGCATTATAACATGAAAGAGTCTGAAATTCTTGTACCCCTTTACTCAACTCATCCAAACACGAGACCTGTTGTTGTATAGTTCTCTCATAATAGGAGACTAAAGCATTAACAAAGCCCATTGAGGCTTGTTGTTGTATTGCAAGCCAATCATCTAGTAATAACTGGTCAACTTGAGGAACAAGTGGCTGAATTTTAACCCTTAGTCCCCGTGGGGATATCTGTTTCTGTTGATATGCCTTGAAAAAATGCAAATTCCACACATTGCTTCTCAAACTCCTCATTTCCTTATTGAGTTTGGAAAATGCCAACTTATGTCGATTGGCCAAATCATCAGCCCCCCCCCCCCACCAAGTTGACCACCCATATTTGTTGAACCCAGACCGAAACCCCCCAAATCGTCAGTATCAGAGGACAATCCCTTTATAATGGATGATAGGTCCATGGCACATCAATCTGACCCGAGCAAAAGATAGGGACCCAACCAAAAATAAGTTCAAAAAAAATTTGAATACCAACACATATGTTGACCAAGAAGTACCAATGCCGAACAAATTCTACCAAAAATAGGAGCCGGATATTCACCTCAACTCCAAAGGTGGTACTATTTAAATATAGACATAATCCATATTCCTTAAGCATCAAGCTAAGTGCCGACCAACACCACACACCTATAACTGCTACAATATATTACAAAATAAACAATTAGCAAAAAAGGTGAGGATTGGCACAATATAGCCTTGATGCACACTATGTCTTCTTAATTGCCTGAAGGGCTTATTGTCATATACCACCAAAACCGAACCATTATGTCAGTATTCGTTCCAGTCACAAAAAATTGCATCAGTCCCAAAATCAACAGTGCTGTCTGGTGGTCCACACCTCTCAAAGTACAAAACCAAAAGTAATCCCACTGTTCCACTCAGGCCAGACTGAACGCCACAAACCCAGCATAAAAAAGGATGATCAAAAATTATTTATGATATCATAACACCTTAAATTAGCCCCAGAACAATATATATCCAACCATTAACCTGTCCTCAACACTAAGTAGTCAAAGAGCATTCTAATAAACATTCCATACCCTGCTACCACCAATGTCGGCACATAAAGAGTAACAATATTGCATATGAACTCACATTCCTAAACATAGCCCCAATACAAAAACATGCCCAACATATAATGTATAGCAAAATGCAATTCTCAATTCAACATAGTTATAATCATAAGTTGACTGTTAAGAAAAGTCTGTTGGATACAAAAATAAATTGTCCATTATCCAAAGGATATTATCCAAACAGTTAGAATGTTTGGATGTTTTCGACCCGTATCCTGAAAAACTTAATATTCTATCAAAAGGTATAAATTGACTGGATTGGTCAACCCCAAGAGGCATGCTTCGCCCGTTCCAAACATAATGGCAAATAGAGTACCAGAGCTTATAAATAAGCTTTAAACCACAAAATAATACTGTCCCAAAGTCTGAATGTCCCTCCTGAATCAGGGAAAAGCAGGGAAATTCTAAGATATCAGACTGGAATAAATAAATAAATAAATAAACAAATAAATATATAGTTACCAACATATGTCCCTTAAACAAAAATCCCCAAAAAAGTTTTTATCCAAAATTCAAACGAACTGTAACAATTTATTTATTATTTATTTATTTATTTTATTTTTATTTTACATTTGTTGACCGGGCTAGTCTAGCTGGATACATTTCCATTTTCAGTAGAGGCCCGGGGAGAAAAGCTCCACTAGCAAAAATTAGATAATCACTAGAACTATGAGATAAACATAGAAATCATTGTTCTAACATAGTAAATGAAGGTAGTTCAATAAAAATATATATGAAACAATAATAAAAATAGAGGAAAAGTTGGTATTTACACTAGAATAGAAAATCATAATGGTCATGTGATGAATTAAATTACTGTAATAAAAATGACATAACTTTAGTATAAGTTATGGAGTAGATTTTACAGACAATTAGCAGGAAAGGGTCTGCCAATATATTAAATTGTTATTACCAGTTCAGTTTTCCTTGAGATTTTTAGGAAAAATATGAGAGAATTAGTAAGGTGAAGAAATAAGTTAATGTAAGCAAGGTTAGTCATAAAAAGGATAAATAAGTTCCTTCACACTGTTCCAACCTCCGACAACTGCTGTGACTGAAGAAAAAACAAAAACTGTTTAAACGCTGAAAGCCAGACCAATGATTCAGTCCCAATGTCCCAAAACCACCATCTTGGTTTCAAATACACTTTGAGTTCACGAAAAAAGCACAATAATTCACCGACATAAACCCCTGTGAAACGATGGAACAAATTCAAATACCTAATCTGATGGACTCATAAAGGGGTACGAGTAATTCCTTCAAACTGCACAGCCAGTGCCAACTACTATGCAACCATAACCGCAACATTAATATTCCAAATGACTGCATCCATATCTTCCCCACTGTCCACAAAAACGACACTTTCCACAGGAATAAGTAACATTAAGAATCTGTTACAGGTCCCCAAATGAGGAAAAAGAAATCCATGAGAACTAAAAACCCCAATCCAAAAATCACATGAGGGAAGAGGCCCACACTGATCCACAGCCAACAGCGAGTAAAACCATGAGCCAACTGATACTATGAGAAACCCGCAAGTATGGCTAGTGCAACGGCCCAAAATCCTGAATGTCAAAGTCAAAAAAAGCAGATCCAGCACAATTCGGTGTGGAAAAAATTATATTATATTATAAATAATACATGGTGTATTAAAAAATACACCTGCCCAACAGTAACATCAGACCAGTTTCGGCATTACTGCCTTCCTCAGTGAGCAAAAAACAAATGACAGAAATTCCCTCCAACAAAGCTATATATACACATAGCATTCAGTTATCAATTACACAATTATTAAATAAACAAGTTTTTTTTCAAAAAACTTTAAAAATGATCATTCAGGCCAGGTGGAAATAATCCACCAAGCTTGACTATCCATTTCTTATCCTTTACATTTAGTATCTCATGTCTTACTGCCTTATCCTGTGTTTTATGTACAATACAGTCAATAACTGTAAATCTAAAAGACCCAGTCTTATGTTTACATATATGTTTATACAATGCACTGGTTTGTTTGCAGTTCCTGATATCACTCATATGCTCACTTATCCGCAGTCTAAGTGGTCTAGAGGTTTGTCCAACATAAAATGCTGGACATGTACAGCTTGCCAAATATATCACCCAATTAGTGCTATAAGTAGCAAAAAAATTTATATTAAACACATGAGGTTATTATCTGGCTGGTAAAGCTGCTAGTTTAATAAACCTTAGAACAATTACAACAATGGCCTTACATCTCGTGATGTAAGGGTTTATGTTAAGGTTGGTGAGTTTATCTATGATTCCTGAATGGGGGAATGTATTGAAGGCTTTAGCGAGGTCCAGGTAGGCTGTGTGGACCACCTTGCCCTCATCTATGGCCTTGGTAACTGTTTCAAAGAAGTTTACCAGGTTTAGGAGACATGATCTACATTTTACAAATCAGAATTGGGTAGCATCCAAAGTTTGGGGGTTACCAATGTCTTTGTTTATGAGTTCCATGATGATATGCTCCATGGCCTTGCAGACCAGGCTTGTCAGACTAATAGGTCAATAGTTCCCGGGGTCTGTGGTGGCTCCTCCTTTGTAGAGTGGGATAACAGTTGCTGTATGCCATTCACTGGGCACATAACCTGTGGTGAGACTGTAATTGAACATGGAGTTTAGGTGGGGGGCTAGTTCATTTTGGAGTTTGTGTAAGACACAGCCTGGGATGTTGTCCAGTCCCATGGACGCTGTGTTTTTGGTTTAGAGAGTGCCATTTTTACCTGCGTGTTTGTGATTAACAGGGCTCTACAATCATTTGGTATAGTTATAGGCCTTTTGGGGGGTGAGAGGGGAGTAAAGTTAGCACTGAACCTATCTGCCAAGATGTTCACAATATTAGTTGGCTCTTGTGCCATTCTGCTGTAGCTTAGCACAGGTCTGGGTGTTGCCATAGAGATTCTTGACATAGCCAAAGAATGCTTTGTGGTTGTCTTTGGAATCCATGGTAATTTTTCTTTCAAAATTCACTTTGGAGGATTTTATGTGGGATCTTAGCTTCTTACTGAGACCTGTCAGGGAGTTCCTCCATTCATGGGTTTTTACTCTCTTTTGCAACAGTTTCTTCCTTCTGTTGTAGAGTTTGTTAATGGTAGGGGACCACCAGATCAGCTTCCTTGTTTTGGAGGATAGCATCTTGGTTTTGTTGGGGATAGCATGATCCATGCACTCATGCAGGTGCTTCTAGAGTGCATTTGTGTAGGATTCATCAGTCGTGACTGTATCATCCATCTGCAGGGGTGTCGTGAAGTTAGCCACCTCTGTTTTGAGTAGTGTGAAGTTTGCTTTGGAGAAATTTATTACGATGGTTTCCTTTTGGGGGGGGGTCGGGATGTGTGTATATATATATATATATATATGTGTATATATATATATATATATATATATATATATATATATATATATATATATCTATGGTGATTAGTTTATGGTCTGATCTAACCAGTGAGGAGTTGATCTCTGGCACTGAGCACCAGTCACCCCTGTTGGTAATGACCAGGTCCAGAATATTGTTACCCCTGGTGGGGGTGTTGACAAGTTCATCCAGGGCATTAGAGTTTATATATTCCAGGAATCATTGAGCAAGGGGATTAGTGCAAGAGTAGTTTTCCCAGTTTATTTTAGGGTAATTGAAATCACCCATTGTTAGGGTATTTGGTTGGACCCTCATTTTTTCCAATGTCTCCAGGAATGAGGAGTGTGGTTCCTGAGTCATGGTGGGGGATCTATAACAAGCTACAATTTGGAATGTATTTTTGCCAAGGGTTAGTTGTACTTGGAGCCTGGAGGTGTGGATATCCTTGATGAATATGGACACACCTCTGCCCTTATTGTTTCAGTCCGGGTTTTGTGGCCGAAATGTGTGGTATGAATTATAGCCTGGTAGTGCTGGGGTGCTCTTGGGAGCCTTGAACCAGGTCTCAGTCACTGCACAGATATCGATGTTCTCATTTTGAGGAGTGCCTCTAGTGAGTGCATTTTGAGATTTAGACTCCTAGCATTGAACAGCATTGCCCTCAGTTTTTGTCACTTGTAGTTCTTATGGTGGTGGGTTTGTCTTTTGAGCCTTGCCTAAAAAAAGGCACTATGTGGGCGGCAAGAGCCTTGGCCAATATCCAGAATCCCAGGGGTGACAGGTGCAGGCCATCTTTGGCGAAGCATTGTGGCCTGTCATGTATGTCATCCCAAGCAGACAGATACTGGATCCCCTCCACTTTGAATGACACCAGAAGCTTAACCAATTGTTGAAGTTGATCATTTTATCCTTGTACTGTGGTATCATTCTTGGTGAAGGCAGAATGATAGTCAGGGCTAGGGTCATGCCTGCCTGGGCTACAAGATCGGAGAGCTCTTCCATGTCTCTTTTCATGTAGTCCAGGGAGGTACATCTCAGGTCATTCACATCAACATGGACAATGACAGAGTAATATTTGTACTTGCTTTGTAGTGACCTGAGTGCATGCATTATGTGGCAGATTCTGGCACCTGACAAGCAGCTGACAGTAACCTTCTCTTTGTCCATCCTGGTGAGTGGGACGTCAGTGTGCCTGACTATAGAGTCACCTATGACTAGTGTGTTGGGTATGTTGTTTTGCCTTATGGGCTGCAGTTGTGTGGCACACCGAGTTTGTGGGCTATGTGTTGTTTGGGATGTGTTGGTGGGAGGAGGTTGCTTGTGTGTCTCCTTTGGAGGTCTCTGTTGCCTAGGCAGATTTAGATTTTTATTCAGAGCCTCCGTATATGTCTTGGTGTTTCTATGTGTGGGTTTTGGAAGTGTTGGTTTAGTAGGACTATGTGAAGTGAGTGTGGTGCTGTGAGTTTTTACTTTCTCCTCTTGACTGCCTGTTCCAGTCTTGGTTGGAGAGAGCTTTGCATCTAGAGTGGCTGTATAAGTGCATCTCTCACAGGTATTAATGTTTGGTGGTAGGAGGAGTGGGTTGTCTGTGTACATGAGGCAGTTGTAACATTGCCTCAAGATGCCCAGGTTCATCGGGTAGACTGCAGAGTACCCCCTTAGCTGTCCCATTGGACATGCCTAAGTAAGTAGTAAAGACTATTTTCTTTTGTTAAGTGGGGAAGTAGTAAAACTGTTTTCTTTTGTCAAGTAGGGAAGTATATAGACTATTCCCTCCTGGCAAGTGAGGGGTTGAGTGCTGGGGGTTATTTAGTGCTGCAGCAGATTTAGAACAAGTGCTGGGCTAGAAGATGTGGGTCTGAGAGTTTAGGCTGAAAGACTGACTAGTTATAAGGAAAAAACTGAAGAGCAGACTTTGTGGAGCCGGGGATAGTTAACTCTAGCTAACCGGCGCTGTGCGGTGTGCAAAACAGCACAAATGTGTTTTTTATAACAGAAAGATGAAAGGGACAGAAATTAGCCCAAAATGGCCAATAAACCACAAATTCTGAGCTGAAACCACTCTTCCAGGGACAGATAGGCTGCTCAAAGCTCCCCACTCTGACTGGTGAACAGAGAAACTTCCTTCTATCCCAGTAAGGTATGGGCAACACAGAAACTACAAAACGGCTATCGCACTTGAGTGTATAGCCTACAACAGTTTAAACGCTCACAGAAATTATTTTAAAAGTGCAAACAGTAAGTACAGTAAACAGCTGAAATAAGCTTTTTAAGTATCCATAAATGCTAGAAACCAAGCATTTAGGCAGAATTAGCAATAACTAGTAAGAAACAAGCCAAAAAATACTTCATCAATCCAAAGTCTCTCTTTTCTCCTTCTGCTGCTGTAGGACTCTGCAGGACACCTAGGCAGGATCTTGGTGAACTGGTACAAGCGAAAAAAACTCGCAAATGTGGTTTTTATAACAGAAAGGTGAAAGGCATAGAAATTAGCCCAAAATGGCCAATAAACTACAAATTCTGAGCTGAAAACCACTCCTTCAGGGACAGATAGGCTGCTCTAAGCTCCCCACTCTCACTGGTGAACAGAGAATCTTCCTTATATCCTAGTAAGGTATGGGCAACACAGAAACTACAATACAGCCCTGGATTCAGCAAACTCTGAAAACTGGACTCTACTAGCTTCAGAAAGGCAGGAAACAAGTGTAGATATAGTTTTTTTTTTGTTTTTTTATGTTTTTTTCAAGAAGTCAAGGCAAATACAACAAAATAAGCACTTTAAAGCACAGTAAAAGGGCTATCGCACTTGAGTGTGTAGCCTACAACAGTTAAAACAGTTTAAATGCTTACAGAAAAAATTTTAAAAGTACAAACAGTAGATAAGTACAGTAAACAGCTGAAATAAGCTTTTTAAGTATCAATAAATGCTAGAAACCGAGTGTTTAGGCAGAATTAGCAATAACTAGCAAGAAACAAGCCACAGATATGCTTAATCAATCCAAAGTCTCTCTTTCCTCCTGCTGCTGTAGGACTCTGCAGGACACCTATGCAGGATCTTGCTGAGCTGATACAAGTGCAAAAAATTTGCAAATGCAGTTTTTAAAACAGAAAGATGAAAGGGATAGAAATTAGCGAATTCCAGATTCTGGCTGTAGTGCATGCAAAGAGAGATTTCCCTGCATCAATTTTGTGTTTGATGACATTTAAGAGGTTTTGGTTAGTAAATCTTAAGGTTCTAGTGGGGATGTAGGGCTGAATTAGCTGCAGAAGAGCTGGGGTTTTGTCAGGAAGGTAGTATATTTTTTGTGCTATTGTGAGTTGATTGAGTAGGAGTAGGTGAGGCAACTCCAGCCAGTTAAGTTGCTTAAGGGATAGACAGTGATGGGATCTATAGGAGGTGCCAGTTGCAAACTTGGCGATCTTGTTGTAACAAGCTTCCATTTTGTTTAGTTCTGTGCGGTGGAGATTAGTCATGAAGGGGGAGGCATAAAGGAGGATGGATAAGAGCTGAGTTCTTGAGATAGTGGCTTTAGTATGATTAGTGAGGAAGTATTTGTTCCTATAAAGGAGGCCAAGCTATTTATTTACTTTCTTGATTGTTTGTGCTATGTGTATATCAAATTTTAGATTATTGTCTATTTCAACGCCTAGCAGTTTTGTGTGTGTTGTTGGGGTACTATGAGTATTGCCAGTGGAATGAATGGTAAACTCATTATTTGGGCGAGGAGATCTACCAGGGCTAAAGAGCATTAGTTTGTTTTTTTTGGGGGTTAAGAATAAGTTTAATGTTGAGAACCAAGCTTCAGCTAAAGAAAATTATCTTGAGTAAGGCTTAGTAGTTCATTTACAGTGGGGGCAGCACATATAATAGTGGTGTCATCTGCGTATTGCACTACTGAGGCCGAGGGGGAGGATGAAGCTATTTGATTTGTAAACAGGGAGAACAGCAAAGGAGCGAGGATGGAACCCCGAGGGACTCCTACGGTTAGTGGTAATAGGGGGGACAATTGGTCTTGCCAAAGGACTGCTTGCTGATGGCCTAATAAGTAGCAGCTGAACCATGATATAGTGGAGAAGCTCATGTTAAGGGTAATTAGAGTTTTGAGGAGTCTATGCAATGAAGAAGTACAGGAGAGTATACAGAGAAAGAGGTTGGTGAAGAAGAAGTGGGATTGTCAGAGAGATGAAGAAAGTAGACAAGAGTTTAAGGAGATGAGGTGCATGGCAAAGAGAGAGGTGGCGAAGGCTAAAGATAAGGCGTATGAAGAGTTGTATAAAAGGCTGGACACTAGGGAGGGAGAAAAGGACCTGTGCCGATTGGCTAGACAGAGGGACCAAGCTAGTAAAGATGTGCAGCAGGTAAGGGTGATAAAGGATAATGAGGGAAACGTACTCACAAGCAAGGAGAGTGTGTTGAGCAGATGGAAAGAATACTTTGAGGGGCTGATGAATGAAGAGAATGAGAGGGAGAGAAGGTTGGCTGATGTGTGGATAGTGAATCATGAAGTGCAGTGGATTAGCAAGGAGGAAGTAAGGATAGCTATGAAGAGGATGAAGAACAGAAAGGCTGTTGGTCCAGATGACATACCTGTGGAAGCATGGAGGTATTTAGGTGAAATGGCAGTGGAGTTTTTAACTAGATTGTTTAATGAAATCTTGGAAAGTGAGAGGATGGCTGAGGAATGGAGAAAAAGTGTTTTGGTACCGATTTTTAAGAATAAGGGTGATGTACTGAGCTGTAGTAACTACAGAGGGATTAAATTGATCAGTCACAGCATGAAGTTATGGGAAAGAGTAGTGTAAGCTAGGTTAAGAAGGGAGGTGATGATTAGTGACCAGCAGTATGGTTTCATGCCAGGAAAGAGCACTACAGATGTGATGTTTGCTCTGAGGGTGTTGATGGAGAAGTACAGAGAAGGTCAGAAGGAGTTGCATTGTGTCTTTGTGGATTTAGAAAAAGCATATGACAGGGTGCCTAGAGAGGAGTTGTGGTTTTATATGAGGAGGTCGGGAGTGTCAGAGAAGTATGGTAAGAGTGGTACAGGATATGTACGAGGGTAGTGTGAGAGCAGTGAGGTCTGCGATGGGAGTGGCAGATGCGTTTAAGGTGGAGGTGGGATTACATCAAGGATCAGCTCTGAGCCCTTTCTTATTTGCAATGGTGATGGACAGGTTGACAGATGAGATCAGACAGGAGTCCCCGTGGACTATGATGTTTGCAGATGACATTGTGATCTGTAGTGAGAGTAGGGAACAGGTGGAGGAGACCCTGGAGAGGTGGAGATATGCTCTAGAGAGAAGAGGAATGAAGGTCAGCAGGACTAAGACAGAATATATGTGTGTATATGTGTGAATATATATGTGAGAGGGAGGATAGAGGAATGGTGAGGATGCAGGGAGCAGAGGTGGTGAAGGTGGATGAGTTTAAATACTTGGGATCAACAGTTCAGAGTAATGGTGAGTGTGGAAGAGAGGTGAAGAAGAGAGTACAGGCAGAATGGAAGGGGTGCAGAAGAGTGTCAGGAGTGATTTGTGACAGACATGTACCAGTAAGAGTGAAAGGGAAGATCTACAAGACTGTAGTGAGACCAGCTATGTTATATGGGTTGGAGACAGTGGCATTGACAAAAAGGCAGGAGTCAGAGCTTGACGTGGCAGAGTTGAAGATGTTAAGATTTGCACTGGGTGTGACGAGGATGGACAGGATTAGGAATAAGTATATTAGAGGGTCAGCCCAGGTTGGAAGGTTTGGAGACAAAGCCAGAGAGGCAAGATTACATTGGTTTGGACATGTGCTGAGGAGGGATGCAGAGTACATTGGGAAAAAGATGCTAAAGATGAAGCTGCCAGATAACAGGAAAAGAGGAAGGCCTAAGATAAGGTTTATGGATGTGGTGAGAGAGGACATGCAGGTGGTTGGTGTGACAGAGCAAGATGCAGAGGACAAGAAGAAATTGAAACAGTTGATCAGCTATGGCGACCCCTAACAGGAGCAGCCGAAAGAAGAAGAAGGAGTCTATGGTGTTTAACCATATCAAAGGCTTTAGATCTAAGAATATAGAGAATACGAATAATCCCGTTTCTGTGTGATTAACATTTTTTTTATGTTGTCTACCTTATTTTCAAGACAATGTATGAGTCTCTTTATGTTTTGATACTATCAAATTTCCATACTGAAAGTATTTAATTATTTCCTTGAATTTTTTCGTGTTATGGATGTTTTTTTTACTCCTAGATGTATATTACTTATACTAAAATCTTCTTATCTTTTATGCTTAATGCTTTTGTTTGTTGTGTATTTGTATTCTCTAATCTTGTTTTAACCAATGGAGCTTTTCTCCCCGGGCCTCCACTGAAAATGGACATATATCCAGCTGGACTAGCCCAGTAAACAAATGTAAAATAAATAAAATAAAATAAAATAAAACTATGTTGGCAAATGACATTAATGTTGTAGTGGTGCTATGGGAAGGTCTAAAACCATGCTGAGGTTTAGATAGCAGATTGTTGTTTATGAGGTACTGCATTAGCTGAGAATGAACTACTCCCCAGTATGTTAGATAATGGACACAGAATTGCGACTGGGCGATAGTTTGTGAGTTCAAGAGAGTTACTTCCTTTGTGCAGTGGGATAATGTGTGATATTTTCCATGTATCAGGAACTTTACATTCTGTTATAGACCTACTTATGAGAATAGTGTGCTCGCATTCCCCTCAGCAAAAGTTACATCCTGTGTCTTGGCCAACCTCCAATCAACCCAAGGCTGTCTCATAGCCCTGCACTGTGAGACCCTGCATCTGTGGAACACTAAAGTGCTTTCAGCTACACTAGCTCCCCTCAGCAAAAGTTACATCCTGTATCTTGGCCAACCTCCAATCAACCCAAGGCTGTCTCGTTGCCCTGCACTGTGAGACCCTGTGTCAGTGGAACACTAAAGTGCTTTCAGCTACCCTAGTGTATGTTAGAGTTGTATTTAATCTGTTCTCCAAACTGAAGAGTGTTTCCCCTTTCACTGTACGTGCCACCCCCACCCCCATTTCTCTCTTCCTATAGTACTCCTAGGTCAATTACTTAAAACTACTTTCTCTTGGAAAAAGTTTACCTATGTATGAAGCCCCTTTTGCTTTTCCCTGCAGAAGTGTTGGCCCTTTTCACCACTCTGTTCTAGATTAGTAGCATAACATTTGTAGTTATTATGTAAATACTGCACCACACTGACCTGGAATTAACCTAGCTTGGTTTTCCTGTTTTCTTTTTAACAGCTGGCTTAGTCCAGGTTTTCTGACTCACAACCTTGCATTACTTTGTGTCTACCCCTCTCCCCCACCTTGAACCTGCACACCTCCCCTCCCACTCCTGCTTAATTACAGAGGTATCAAAAAGCCTGATGTAGAAAGGCACCATCTTTTGACTTAGCTTTTCTGCCTTGCTTCATAGGAATCCCCAGTAGTGTGCTCACATGTAAGGACTACCTGGTATTGTTTTTGTATTTTTTGTCATGCATATTTCTGGTTGGTAACAGCACTATCTGGTCACTTGTTTTCTGGAGTTGCATTTCAAGACCGTTTTTGTTCTTTTTTTCCTTTACTCTATTTGCCCTGCATATGAGTGTTTTTGTTGTGCCAGTATAGAATTGTATTTACAGCATATTTTCACTTTAAATAACAGGTAAAATGCTGCTTTATTCAATAATGTGAATACTGTCACCTGCTATGTGTACTTTTAGATCAATAACCTGTTTGGCAATTAGAGTACAAGTTATTGTAACCTCCTAGGGATACAACTGACTCTGTGTATCTGCATAACATTACTGTTATTTCTGACTGTTAGCTGGAGAATGCAGCATCTTAGTAGTTACTTGTTTCTGTAACACACCACTGATTCTTGACGTTTAGTGCGGAATGTTAAATTGTGTGTAGCATCTTAGAAGTTACTTGTGTTTCTGTAGCATACCACTGTTGTTCCTGACTTTTAGTGGAGAGTGCTAAATAGTGTGTAGCAGCTTAGTAGTCACTATTTTTGTCTTCATAACCTTTATAACAATACATAATAGTGTAGCGTATGTTGTAATAGCTTGGTATCAACTGCAGTTACCTTTTTGTTTTTTTTTCTCTGCTATCCTTGCATTTGTGTTGCATAGAATTGTGCTGTTTCTTACAAGGTATGCTGCTCCTCCCCTGCATTCCCTATCTCAGTTACTTGGTAATCAGAGTGTTTTAAAACTTCAAATCTAATATTTACCTCCTTTTTCTTTTTACTTCCAGTCCCCTCAGCAAAAGTTACATCCTGTGTCTTGGCCAGCCTCCAATCAGCCCAAAGCTGTCTCATTGCCCTGCACTGTGAGACCCTGCGTCGGTGGAACACTAAAGTGCTTTCAGCTACACTAGTGTATGTTAGAGTTGTATTTAATCTGTCCCTTTCACTGTACATGTGCACACTACTGTCCCCCCATTTCTCTTTTCCTATGGTACTCTTAGGTCAATTATTTAAAACTACTTTCTCTTGGAAAAAGTTTACCTATGATGAAACGGTCTCATACTTTAACTCTACATTTCTTGCTATCCTGGATAACCATGCTCCCCCACACACTATCAGAACCAATAACAAAGTAGCACCATGGCTGTCCTATGATACAAGACAAAAAATTATTAGCAGAAACAAAGCGTGGACCTCCTGGAGAACCACTAAATCCCCAAAAGACCACCTTATATATAAACATCTGAGAAATGATACAAATAAGTCAATTATGCTAGACAAACAGAATTACTACTGTAATCTGCAACAAAAGCACCAAAATCAACCACAAAAATTTTGGTCAGGCATAAACAAACTTCTCCACCCAGGCCAATAAACTACCCCTACCCCCTTAACCACCCTCCAACAACCTCCTAAAATTGTTGCTAACACCTTTAACACTTTCTTTACAGAAACCGTGCAATCCCTAGCCAGTAAGCTATCTCCCCATACCCCAAGTACCACCAACCCCACACCTGATAATAAGATCCCCTTTAAGCTTGATCCAGTATTAACATCTTTTATTAGGTCCCTACTTAAAAAACTGAAACCCACCACCCTTTCACCAGACTTACTATCTGCAGAATATCTCCAAAAAGACACTAATGAAATAGCATACCCCATATCAATTTTAATCAATAGAACTATCCATGAAGCCTATATTCCCCACATATGGAAAATCTCCCACATTGTTCCTCTTCATAAAAGGGGGAGATTCCACTGAACTTTCAAATTATAGGTCTATAGCCATTCTGTCTCCCTTGGCTAAAATCATGGAAAAATGTATCCACAAGCAATTTCTTGCCTATCTGAATCAATACACTCTCCTAGCCCTCTCCCAGCATGAATTTAGACCTTGTCATAGTACAACCTCAGCCCTTCTCTCCTTCTCCCATACAATAAATCAAAACCGTAATGACAACAAGCTCGCCTCAGCCCTCTTCCTTGACCTATCCAAGGCATTTGATATGGTAAATCACCAGCTACTCAAACACATTAAAATCACTGTCCATAGATAACCTAGCAATTACCTGGTTTAATTCTTACCTAAGTGACAAGACAACAAGCTGTACTATGGAAGAATAACCTATGGTCCCTTTTACCTGTCACCCTTGCAGTCCCACAGGGATCTATATTAGGTCCCCTCCTATTCTCCATATTCATTAATGACCTGTACAACGTCATCCCTGATGCAACTTGTATTTAGTATGCAGATGACTCAACCCTAATCTGCTTTGCCACCTCCCCCACAGATTTACAATCCTTGTCCCAAATCACTTTCAACGAAGTACAGAACTGGCTCATTGGTCGCCAACTACTATTAAACCAAAATAAAACCAAACTATTACTCTTCTCCCCCACTCACAAGGTCCCTTCACCACCTCTCACCATAATATCTAACAATGGTACCATAATTTCCCCAGAACCTAGTACTAAACTACTGGGAGTGATCGACAACAACCTCAAGTTTGATGCTCACATAGACAAAACTATTGTAATAGTTAATAACAAATTAGGCTCTTTATACAGGATTAAACCATTCCTAACCCTATCTGCTAGAACTGTTATTGCCTGTACACATCTGCTATCGACCCTTCTTTATGTCTCACCCATCTTCGTAAACCTAAGCAAATCAAACCTCAATAAATTTATTAGGTGCTACAATAGCATTGCCAGATTTGCCACAGGATCAGCTTATAGAACCCATCACTGCCTTAAACTTCAATCGTTAGACTGGCTTGAACTACCCTATCAACTGCAATATAACCAATTAATAGTTGTTCACAAAATCCTCTACCAACCAGACAGTATACCCATATTGAAAAATATTATTACCCCCCTACAGTAACCTAAAATCCCTTTGCGCTTCCAAAAAATTGCTAGTGCAAACTGTTAAAACCAACAATTCAGCTGGTGAATCCCTATTCTCCAACTCTGCTGGTAAAAACTGGAACCTACTTCCTGCTAAACTTACCACTGACCCCTCCTTATCCCAATTCAAAAAATCCCTTAGGAAATACCTAAAAATGCAGTGGCTTTGTCCCTGTACAAACCCTGACTAACCCCCACTCAAACATAATTCATAAATGAGAACTTCATTACAAGAGTAAAACTGACTCTGTTTAAAATTCTGTGCATCACCCACCTACTGGAAAGAATTAAAGTTAACAATACACCATGTATGATAACCACCTTAATATATGTGTTTTCCTTTTTCAGATTAAATCTTTAACTATTTCGTTCTCAGCTACTTGCTTCCAACCTTTGCTGTGTGTATGCGAGAAAACATGTACCTGTGGTACATATCGTTAAACAAATCTCAGTTTTGTGTTAACTTACTTTAAAAATTTCACTATATTTACACTTGTTTTTGTACATTTGGAGCTTTTCTCCCCAGGCCTTTGCTGAAAATAGACCTGTATCCAGTCGGACTTTCCCTGGTTAACAAATGTAAAATAAATAAAATAAAGATATGGCGTAGGTTATAGCCTCTGCAGTTAACTGAAGGAAATCTGCTGGGAGATTGTCAGTGGCTAGTGGGGTTGGTTTAAGTTTTTTGAGGATTTTGGCTATTGTCTTAGTGGCAAATGGATTTAGAGAAAAGCTGGGGAACATGTTTAGTGAAACCAAAAACAAATTCGCTTGGAGAAACCAAATGAAGGTCAGAAACCATGAATGAATCCTCTTTATTAACGCCAAATAAACTGATATGTTTTCGACACAAATGAACAGTCTTCTTCAGAAGTTACCAGCTGCCACTTTCTAAACACTCTATATATACCCTGTCTAATAATTTAATTAATCAATTATCCAATAAAGTCTCTAAAATATTTTTTTTAAATACACAAAGTTAAAAAACATTTCCATTTCAAAACAATTGAGCTATAAAAATGTAAACATCAATACACTTGATGAACAAAATATTGCTTAGTATTGTGCAATAATAAGAATAATTTAAAATAGAAAATTGGTACATAAAACCATTTGATTGTTTAAAATCCTTTGAACATAAATGTAAGACTGCCACCGTGTGGGTTATTTCACAAATTACATCAACGTTTTGCTGCCCTAAGTTTGAGAACAGAGGTGATGGACAAGAAGTCATTTAAACCAGGGGGTTTTGTACTTTCCAAAACAATCTGCCAAAACAACTCCCTGTATTCTAACCTAGCTTCCCACATACCACCCCTTATATCCCTAGAAACAATTTCTACTACAAAAAAAGAATAAGTAGCCTGTGGAGAGTCTGTAAGGTGACGATACAAAGCATTGTTATTATTTTGTTTTTTAATTTCATAAAAATGTTTGTACATACGGCTTTTCAATTTCCTTTCGGTTTTCCCAACGTAAAAGGATGCACAATAGTTACAAGTAACAATGTAAACAACTCCTTGAGTATTACAGTTAGCATAACTTTTACTAAAAATTTCCCTGTCTCTTGCTGGAATATATAAATAGTTTTTGTTGATTATGTGACTGCATTGCGAACAAGCGCCACATTTAAAAGTACCCTTTTTCCGTGACCCCCCCATCTTTACCACGAGGTCCACCAAACTCAAATAGTTGTTTAAAGTTCAAATCCTTACGATAAATAAATTTCAAAGGCTGATTACCCTCTAAACCCAAATCTGAAATTTCAACAAATCTTTTCCATTCCCTAGAAATAACTTCCTTAATGACCCTAGAGTCACCTGTGTAGTCCAAAATGTATGCCTGTTCCCAGTTGTTGCTCTTAGTGGTCACCCCTTCACTGTCAGTAGACCCTACGAGAACCTTCCCTAGAATGGGGGCAAATCTTCCTTCTCTCCCTTGAACCACTACCTCAAGAACTTCTAGCATTAAATCCTGTGGGCAGCCCCTCTCACCAAACATATCCAGAACTTTTTTGCACTCAACAAGAAAGTCTTCTTCATTAGAAGTCATTCTGCTCACCCTAATGAGCTGTCCCTTGATCAGATTCTTTTTCTGGTAAAAAGGGTGGCCACTTTTAAAATGTAAATAAGCATTGGAAAAGGTTTCTTTGTGGTGTATTTTGGAGGAAAATCCTTGGGTTGTTTTACTTAAAGAAACATCCAGATATGTTAAAACCTGGGGGTTAATGGTATAAGTAAAATCCAAAAAGTTGGTGGAACTCTTTATATAGTCCAAAAATTCAAAAAATATTTCTTGTGAGTCAGTCCAGAAAATAACAATATCGTCAAGGAACCTTTTATACAAACACCAACATCTAGAAAAAGAACTATGTAAAACAAAAAGTTCCTCCCACTTTGTTAACACTAAGTTTGCGTAAGTTGGGGCACATTTGGCCCCCATAGCCACTCCTTTCGTTTGCTTAAAAAATTTCCCTCTGAAAGTACATAAAGTTGTTTGTAAGAATGGTCTCCATAAACAACAAACAATTCCTGAAATCATTCTGAGAAAATAGGGTACTATCTCTTATATTGTCTTCCAACCATTGAAGTCCCACATCGTGGGGAATAGAACCAAACAAATCCACAACATCCAAGATTATGACTAAAATATGGGGAGAGAATAAATGGGGTTGAACTGACCTAAGAAAATCCCATGAGTCTTTGAGAACTGCTTCACCCTTATAGGAAAGTTGCTTGAGTTTGTCATCTACAAATTTAGCCAGTGATGTTGTGACCGATCCCTCAGAAGAGTCAATAACTTGTAAAGGGGGGTCTGTTGGGTCCCTGTGCACTTTTGGTATACCAAACACTAAGGGAATTTTAGGATGTAAATTTATCAAGTAATTGTACAAATCCCTCGTGATGGAACCTTCTAATAATAAATCGTTCAACAACAAACTGATTTTGGAATTTGCTATATTAACTTCATTAATCGAAGCTCTTGAATATTTGGTAGTATCATAAAGCATATCTTTCATCTTAGATTCATATTGTATAGTGTCCATAAGAACTGTACCACCCCCCCTTGTCCGGTTGCATAATTCTGATGTGACTATTGTTCTGCAATTCGTTTAGTAACTTTCTCTCTTTGTGGGGTAAATTGGAAAAAATTCTATGTTGGACTACTGTGTCTCTTATTTCTCTTTCTAATAGGTTCTCCAAATTTCTCAGTTGTGGATGTAAAGGGGGATTTATTGTGCTTTTTTTTTTTAAGGTAGTTGTGCTGGAAGTTGGGTTCCAGGTGTCATGAAATAACAAAGCTAAATTCTTTTTCCTTAAAAATAACTTTAAGTCAACTATAGACCTAGGTATACTTGCTTTCCTTACAGGTATGAACTTAAATCCTTTGGAAAACAGTTTGAAATATTCCAAATTGACAGGCTGCTAAAGTTAAATAATTTGTAGTTGTTGAATTCAAAAGTATTCCCTTGTTGTACTATCTGAAGTTTTGTATCTAAGGTGTTGGTCATTTGTAATTCATTCTGCGATTGTGAAAACTGTAGTGAACCGGATTCTTGTTGCGAATCCTGTCGGACCGTCGTAACGGGGGTGGGAAATCTAAAGGGAATCTGTCCTCATGGTCATAAAAAACATCTTGTCCATAATGATTAGGCTCATTTGCAAAAAAATTCAGCCCATTGTTTATTAGTGTTTGTGTTGGAAAAAACCTCTTTGGACCTAGAATTAAATGGTCTAGGTTTGGGGTATGCTACACCTGCCTTGTAATCTCTAAGATCTCTAGCCAATTTGGCTTGCTTTCTTTTCATATTAGCAATACATCTTGTCTCAATTTCTGAAAAAATATCAAAATACATTTTTTTCTCTACTTCAACCGAAAAAAGAAGGTCATTAATAATACCAGTGTTAATACTTTCAATCTGTTCTAAAATAACCACCCTGACTCTTTCGTTCTCCCTAAGTATGGCCCTGACTACTTCTAAACCATAATTGTCAAATATTTTCAATAGCTCTGCATGAAACTCTGAGCCTTCCGTTACCTGGTTAGGAAATTTACTAATTCTGAGCCCCTTAGGGACAACTGTTTTGTCTAAACATTCTTTGAGGAAAGTGCAGTCACAACCCAAACGTTTGTATTTTTCACGCAGGCTCTCAACAACCGCACAGGACCCGAAACAACACTCCAACAGGTCTACAACAAACAGTCACCGGTTCTGGATGTTCCAAAGGATCCAACCAACACTCGAATGAGGATTTTACAGATTTTCCACGTCTTTTACATTCCACCACCTCGGTGTCTCGAGAAAGGGATCAAGGTCAACCAGTCAACAACCACGGTTCAGGCTCCTCATCCTAACCAAGGTGACTTTTCCTTACTCTCTCAAGCTTTCAATTTTCAAGCTTTTGTGGACAAAAATTATTCACTCAATGGAAATTACACAGGTTCCAGACAGAGTGAATGTGTGGCTAAAACATACAAGGACAACTTGGACAACTTGTATTTTTATTTAGAAAAATACAAACGTTTGGGTTGTGACTGCACTTTCCTCAAAGAATGTTTAGACAAAAAAGTTGTCCCTAAAGGGCTCAGAATGAGTAAATTTCCTAACCAGATAACGGAAGGCTCAGAGTTTCATGCAGAACTATTGAAAATATTTGACAATTATGGTTTAGAAGTAGTCAGGGCCATACTTAGGGAGAACGAAAGAGTCAGGGTAGTTATTTTAGAACAGATTGAAAGTATTAACACCAGTATTATTAATGACCTTCTTTTTTCGGTTGAAGCAGAGAAAAAAATGTATTTTGATATTTTTTCAGAAATTGAGACAAGATGTATTGCTAATATAAAAAGAAAGCAAGCCAAACTGGCTAGAGATCTTAGAGATTACAAGGCGGGTGTAGCATACCCCAAACCTAGACCATTTAATTCTAGGTCCAAAGAGGTTTTTTCCAACACAAACACCAATAAACAACAGGCTGAATTTTTTGCAAATGAGCCTAATCATGATGGACAAGATGTTTTTTATGACCATGAGGACAGATTCCCTTTAGATTTCCCACCCCCGTTACAATGGTCCAACAGGATTCGCAACAAGAATCCGGTTCACTACAGTTTTCACAATCGCAGAATGAATTACAAATGACCAACACCTTAGATATAAAACTTCAGATAGTACAACAAGGGAATATTTTGAATTCAACAACTACAAAATATTTAACTTTAGCAGCCTGTCTGTCAATTTGGAATATTTCAAACTGTTTTCCAAAGGATTTAAGTTCATACCAGTAAGGAAAGCAAGTATACCTAGGTCTATAGTTGACTTAAAGTTATTTTTAAGGAAAAAGAATTTAGCTTTGTTATTTCATGACACCTGTAACCCAACTTCCAGCACAACTACCTCAAAGAAAAAAAGCACAATAAATCCCCCTTTACATCCACAACTGAGAAATTTGGAGAACCTATTAGAAAGAGAAATAAGAGACACAGTAGTCCAACATAGAATTTTTTCCAATTTACCCCACGAAGAGAGAAAGTTACTAAATGAATTGCAGAACAATAGTCACATCAGAATTATGCAACCGGACAAGGGGGGTGGTACGGTTCTTATGGACACTATACTATACGAATCTAAGATGAAAGATATGCTTTATGATACTACCAATTATTCAAGAGCTTCGATTAACGAAGTTAATATAGCAAATTCCAAAATCAGTTTGTTGTTGAACGATTTATTATTAGAAGGTTCCATCATGAGGGATTTGTACAATTACTTGATAAATTTACATCCTAAAGTTCCCTCAGTGTTTGGTATACCAAAACTGCACAAGGACCCAACAGACCCCCCTTTACGAGTTATTGTCTCTTCTGAGGGATCGGTCACAACATCACTGGCTAAATTTGTAGATGACAAACTCAAGCAACTTTCCTGTAAGGGTGAAGCAGTTCTCAAAGACTCATGGGATTTTCTTAGGTCAGTTCAACCCCATTTATTCTCTCCCCATATTTTATTCATAACCTTGGATGTTGTGGATTTGTTTGATTCTATTCCCCATGATGTGGGACTTCAATGGTTGGAAGTCAGTATGAGAGATAGTACCCTGTTTTCTCAGAATGATTTCAGGAATTGTTTGTTGTTTATGGAGACCATTCTTACAAACAACTTTATGTACTTTCAGGGGGAATTTTTTAAGCAAACGAAAGGAGTGGCTATGGGGGCCAAATGTGCCCCAACTTACGCAAACATAGTGTTAACAAAGTGGGAGGAACTTTTTGTTTTACATAGTTCTTTTTCTAGTTGTTGGTGTTTGTATAAAAGGTTCCTTGACGATATTGTTATTTTTTGGACTGACTCACAAGAAAAATTTTTTGAATTTTTGGACTATATAAAGAGTTCCACCAACTTTTTGGATTTTACTTATACCATTAACCCCCAGGTTTTAACATATCTGGATGTTTCTTTAAGTAAAACAACCCAAGGATTTTCCTCCAAAATACACCGCAAAGAAACCTTTTCCAATGCCTATTTACATTTTAAAAGTGGCCACCCTTTTTACCAGAAAAAGAATCTGGTCAAGGGACAGCTCATTAGGGTGAGCAGAATGACTTCTAATGAAGAAGACTTTCTTGTTGAGTGCAAAAAAGTTCTGGATATGTTTGGTGAGAGGGGCTACCCACAGGATTGAATGCAAGAAGTTCTTGAGGTAGTGGTTCAAGGGAGAGAAGGAAGATTTGCCCCCATTCTAGGGAAGGTTCTCATAGGGTCTACTGACAGTGAAGGGGTGACCACTAAGAGCAACAACTGGGAACAGGCATACATTTTGGACTACACAGGTGACTCTAGGGTCCTAAAGGAAGTTATTTCTAGGGAATGGAAAATATTTGTTGAAAATTCAGATTTGGGTTTAGAGGGTAATCAGCCTTTGAAATGTATTTATCGTAAGGATTTGAACTTTAAACAACTATTTGAGTTTGGTGGACCTCATGGTAAAGATGGGGGGGGGTCACGGAAAAAGGGTACTTTTAAATGTGGCGCTTGTTCGCAATGCAGTCACATAATCAACAAAAACTATTTATATATTCCAGCAAGAGACAGGGAAATTTTTAGTAAAAGTTATGCTAACTGTAATACTCAAGGAGTTGTTTACATTGTTACTTGTAACTATTGTGCATCCTTTTACGTTGGGAAAACCGAAAGGAAATTGAAAAGCCGTATGTACGAACATTTTTATGAAATTAAAAAACAAAATAATAACAATGCTTTGTATCGTCACCTTACAGACTGTCCACAGGCTACTTATTCTTTTTTTGTAGTAGAAATTGTTTCTAGGGATATAAGGGGTGGTATGTGGGAAGCTAGGTTAGAATACAGGGAGTTGTTTTGGCAGATTGTTTTGGAAAGTACAAAACCCCCTGGTTTAAATGACCTCTTGTCCATCACCTCTGTTCTCAAACTTAGGGCAGCAAAACTTTGATGTAATTTGTGAAATAATCCACACGGTGGCAGTATTACATTTATGTTCAAAGGATTTTAAACAATCCAATGGTTTTATGTACCAATTTTCTATTTTAAATTATTCTCATTATTAGACAATACTAAGCAATACTTTGTTCATCAAGTGTATTGATGTTTACATTTTTATAGTTCAATTTTTTTGAAATGGAAATGTTTTTTAACTTTGTGTATTTAAAAGAATTATTTTAGAGACTTTTTATTGGATAATTGATTAATTAAATTATTAGACAGGGTATATATAGAGTGTTTAGAAAGTGGCAGCTGGTAACTTCTGAAGAAGACTGTTCATTTGTGTCGAAAACGTATCAGTTTATCTGGAATTAATAAAGAGGATTCATTCAAGGTTTCTGACCTTCATTTGGTTTCTCCAAGCGAATTTGTTTTTGGTTTTGGTCCTTTTTATTCGCTATCATCCCCACTTGTTGGTAACAAGTTTACTGAACTGGAATGGATAGGGGTAGTTGTTGGAATGCGGCTACTAGTACTATTTTGGGTGCTGGCAAGGGCTTGGACTGTCAAATATCATTATATTCTTAGTTTATTTTACACAGTCAAATAGTCTTCTGTATGTGTCTATATTAGAACACCGAACTTTCAAAATTTCGAGTGTTCTAATATCGAAACCTAGCAATCAAAAATTTAAAACATCAAACATACAAAACAGCGAATTTTTTCCTAGAGAAAAAATTTGCTGTTCCAAAACACATACAAACAACACAAGCACACCAAACAAACAGCAATCCACACACATACATCTAAACTCTTACACCTAACCCTACACTAAACTATACATACACCACTAACTATCCACTTACCTTAACCCTAACCCTAAGGTCCATCACTATCGCACAGTCACCTCACCTGCGCCCTAACTCTAACTCACCTAACCCTCATGTCCACACAATCGCACACTTACCTGACCCGCGCCCTAACCCTAACTCACCTAACCCGCCCTAAACCTCACGTCCACACAATCGCACACTTACCTGAACCTGACCCGTAACTTTACACCACAGCACTGAAAATACCGAAGCAATAGAAATGGACAACCAAATTCTTTCCCCTAGGAAAAAATTTGGTTTTCTGTTTCGTCGATATTTTCAGCATTCGCTGAAAATGGGTTGATATTAGAACACTTGAAATTTTGAATGTTCGGTGTTCTAATATAGACCCTTCTGTACATGTCTGCTTATTGATATTAGCGTTTATTTTGTACATGGTGAAGAACAACTCAGTTATTTGCCAAATTCCTATGAATATATTCATAATGCACAAGTGTCTGTTAAAAGCATCTCTTTAAGGTCAGGGTTAGTAAAGTTTGCTGCAATCTGTTATGTGTCTGATAAAGTTTTGTGCGATATGGTATTATTTTCAAAAGTGCTGTCTTGTCATTCATTATTAAATTCACTTCAGCAACCACCTCATCCTTATCTTCTGAGGGAGTCACATGGTCAGACTCACAACTGAAATGCAGATCAGGGAGATACAGTGATGTATGCCTTTGATTTGTGATCTGCACTTTTGCCAAGGAGTATCTTTAAAAGTAGTCCTCCCACAAACCTTACTTTGTCCCTGATTTAAAGCAAATTTTATGACTCTGTTATCAGCAGCTATGTGATATATGACACTGGTCCACTCTCAGAGGAATGAAGGTTTTCCATTGCTGTTAATGGTTATGATCATAGTGCTGACATGAGTTCATTCTTGCTAATTATTTAACTACATGCCCAGCAAATTTTCATTTTTTGAAATCCTAAGCCATGATTCATATTAATAGCCCATCCTCCATCCAGATGATGTCACAACCCAGAGTGTTTTCACTACATTAACGTAACCTCTCAGGCAAGATGGATTAGCTAGACAGGTAGGTGTTAAGGTTAAATTTTGGGCATATGTTGGAGTTGCAGGTTTAAATCTCGTGTTTAAAGACATAAAAGCCTATGTGTAACATTGTAAAATGTATATGGTCATTATCTGATATTCTTCAGAAGTGGAGTTTAGAACCTGATCTGAGCAATGTATATCCCTGTTTTTTGAGGACTATATCATTCACAATTGCTTTTTTCTTTTTCAGGCAGTGAGGACAGGACCTGAAATCATGCCTTGTGCATCAAGCAGATGCACAGGCTTGAGGAGCAGTGCAGGGATCGGGGTATGTTGCATAATTTTTCTATTTTGTTAAATAAAATGCATGTTATCTTTATTACAGGCTTGTTTTTTATATTACCGCACACACACACACACACACACACACACACACACACACACACACACACACACACACACACCTATATATATATATATATATATATATATATATATATATATATATATATACTTAGAAAGCTGGAATATCCATCATGCATCAGTAAGGTAAGTGCAATAATCACACTATACCTGTGCTTAAAAGTCTGATTAAAATACAGATATACTGAAATTTCATTTAGCATCAAGCCATGATTTCTGAAGATAGTTTTTAGAATGTAGGCCACAACCTAAATGACAGTCAGGTTTGTGTTATCTGTTGGACATATTTTGAAGTGGATGTTTTGCATACAAGCCAGTAGTGCTTTGATTGCTGCTTATAATGCATATGTTGGTATATCTGTATGGGTGAATGTGTTTTTGAGTGACTGATCTGTTGTATGTAGCCTGCCTATTCATATACTGAATGAGTGTCTGCTGAGTCAGTGTTCACACTGTCATTTACAGACTATGTGGCATGCCTTTCAGTTCAACATTGGTATTGCATCTGCTTACAACACCTTAGGTGATTTTGTTAGTAGATACTTAGTGCAGATAGACATTTCTTTGCAACATTTCATAATCAACAAGCATCATCAGGATGTTTGCATTCTGCAGGCTACTGATTACTATTAATTGTAGTAGGTCATGCATATACTATTAATTGTAGTAGGTCATGCATACAGTTGTGGACATGCAATATTGTTTGTACAACATATACTAGAGTCACGTGTCACATTCTGTGATGACTGAACATTTTAACTATTTGCTACTGTTGTATTTATTATATTGATGTGGGTTCAGCCAATTACCAAGTTGTCTGGCTCAGATGTTTGTCATGTGACCTGCCTAGTTTCCACAATATTGTCATCTTACTTTGTCTCCAGTTTAACAATATCACTTGGTGGCTGTTCATATGACTAATTACATGCAGGGACTACAATTTACATTCACACACACAGAAGGGAAATAATGACAAGCTGTCAGACACTCAGCTGAACAGTTTACTGAGGCAGACAGCATTATTAAACAGTGCAGGTCCCAATAATAATGTTATCTTGATGTTTAACGGCTTTTATTTTGTCAAATTTCACTTGTTAATGTGGCATGAGGCAATGTTGGGCCTAATTCCATTCAAATGTCAGGATATGTTACATGTGTTTGTTTTGCATATGCTTGTCATGTTTTATGCTGGCCGATAAGAAAATGCCCAGGTGATGTCCTGAATTCTACTGGTAAGCTATTTTTTTGCATGACATTGTATGGCTACTGCTCACATTGGTGATGGAAACATTCTCCCTGACATTTTTTGTTATTTCACATGTCCATAAGTATAGGTAAAGTGATATACAAAAGGTGTTGTGTGCATTAGAATCCATTCACTAGCAGCATTTGTGTTGATTATAATTGTGCTACTTGATAAATTCCAATTGAACTGTGTTTTTAATAAGAATTTTGATGTATGCTACTACACCTTCAGTCTCATATTTGTATTTGCAAAGCTCACAAGTAGATGAGATGTCAATTTATGTATGTTACATTTCAGAAGTGCACATCTGTTTCATTTTAAGTTCAGCTATGATCTTTGTGGGAATGTGTGGCAGGATAGACATTTGCTTTTCATTGTTATGGAAAACTAGTGACATACATGATGCACGGTGGTACAGTGGACTATGGTCATAACGTATTGTAACATTTCAAGAAGACTGTTTCTTGCCTGTTCATTGTGTCAGTGGGTATGTTGTGCAGACAGGTAACGTCAGTTATGCATATGTGAATTCTGTCATGTTTTTGATTCTTCTTCACAGAGCATGGGACCCATGGAAGATCGCTGATCAGACACAGATGACGACCGCATGCCAGGCCACTGCTGGAGTCCTCAAATGATGATGATGATGACAATGACAAGGAAGCTGGACCTGCACCTGCCTGAACCATCATGTCTGCTGCACACCAGAGGAGACAATGCCAGGATGACCACAGAGATGATTATCTGGAGGGGATGTGGAATGTTGTGACTGATATGTTTCAAACACAGATGAGGGACATGATGGGGAATTTCTTCCAAGACATGAGTGGCTCATTTAAGGAGATGATTTGTGAGGCTCATCTCCATCAAACTGGTCCCTCGGGTCCATAAGTATTGAATGTGTGCTCCAGTTGTGTTATGCTGCCAGCATACTGATTGCCATATTATTGAATGGACTATATATACACTCTTGTGCGTGCATACCATGCTTATGTGTTACATGTGCAACATACCATGCTTATATCATAGTGTGACATTTAATTATGTTTCAAAGTGTGCATGACACACATTAACACGTTACACTTTCCTCCCATATTCAGCTGTCCATGCATCGTGGCACTTAACCTCCAACTAGTGCTGCAACAATTACCCTGAATAACCTCAGAAACAGCAAAAAGAGGAAAACAGTGTCTCAAAAGTCTCTAGTAACAGAACAAGCAAAGCGCTTCCTGGGATACAGAAACCACGGCTTTGAGAGTGAAAGGCAGCAGAATTTATTGTAGTTTTAATGCAAAACAGCATTTTTGTCCTGTTACAAACAGTTTGTAACAGCACAAAAACGCTGTTTTGTGCTTTGGTGCATTAAAATTACAATAAATTCTGCTGCCTTTCACTCTCGAAGCCGCAGTTTCTGTATTCCAGGAAGTGCTTTGCTTGTTTTAATTACCCAGAATACATGTGTTTTACTGAGGGAAACTGACAGTCAACAGATGTTGTCCATAGTCCATCATTACCACTGTGGTATGGTTAGGATTTGTTTATTGCCATATCACGTATGTGCAACAGAAGAACATGTCATTTCCCACATGCTTTGCATGACAGTTGTCATGCTGTCCCACTGGCATGATGTGTTGTGTTCCATATGAGATCATATACAGGTATATCATACCTATGAGCAGTCTTCCTTTTCAGACTGTATTGAACACCAGTTTAATATTAATGTATACACTGTGGCAATTATAATTTATTCAGTAACAGTATATTACACCATGTTTGCTGTATGTTACATTTCCACATCCATACCTTATTCATGTTCACACGTTCTGGCAATATTTGTACACATTAACTGATGATTGTATATGTCTCTGCACATCGTCCAATCCATACTGACACACCATTTTCTTTTGACATGTAAGCATTCACTGACTTTTCATTGATGTATTGTAATGATGCTCACAGGAGTGCCCTCTGCTCAGGAATGAGGAGGGTGCATGACATAGTCCTGCGGTTGTTTGTTCAATATTGGCATGACAGTACATATGTGTATGTGATTGAAATTCTTAGCTTGCTTACCTATTGCCTGTCGATGCTACACAGCTGGACATTACTGTGTATGTGTGATCTATACATGCCCATTACTGTGGACAGCAGCAAAACAAATCTGCCTATGTGACATACACTTGCCATTTGCTTAAATGGATTTTGGATTGGCTTCAACATGCATTTGCAGCGTGTAACCTTACCTTGTTGTTCTGCTTTTCCCTCATGTGGGCCCAGGTTCCACACCTCACTTCTACCTTCATATTTACATTATATATTTCAGGTATGTTTGTCTTTGTTGCAATTTTTGACAATTGCAATGTATTACATTGTTGACATGGTGAACATGTGCCAAATGTATGGCCATTTTATGGATGCAAGACATCTGCACACAAGTCGCTGTCTACTGCTTGCAATACATTCTTGTTCTTGTTATACTTGTGTCTTAACCAGTATACATTGTTGAAATTTATATGCACAACCTGATATATTTTTTTAAGCTGTAGTTAGATTTTTGCAAATATTCACACGTCATTGGTGTATATATGTGCATTGGCATTGCTTTTATCTATGTTAAATTTAGACCACTAACAGACATATATACCTACAGCTGTGCATTGCCTTTGACAATGCATGTGTGTCACATATGCATTCCATTACATGTTTGTTTGAGTTGTGTACACCTACTTGTGTATTTAAAAGCCAGTTTGCTGTTTCACTACAGTGCTGCTCTTTAGCACTGTAATAGGCTATTTGCCTTTCACAGGCATGGTTGAAGGTTTGGTCCCGCCCTCTCCTGGAGTTATATAGCTTTCTTAGATCTGCACTTGTTGCTTCTGACAAACTAGGTGGATATGTGTTTATTTATCCAATGTGTACTGTGATCCTTATTTATTACCCTACAACACACATCTGCCATTGGTCATACACATCCAGGTATGACTGCCACACAGTTTGCAACCTGTCATAACATGATAGTGCATAGGTAGATATCCTTTCCTGCATTTCACCATGGCCGGTATGCATCCCCACCCTGTTTGACAGCTTTCCATTGCCTATGTCATGCAGTGTAACATCTGTATAAATTACCTGTCCTTACTGTTTTTTCCAGCCTTTGTCTGTCAGATGTTGTGATGTTTGTTCTATAGATATTCCTGCTATGATGGCCTTCTTATCTTTCCCTATTTTTAGCTTTAATTCTATTTTGAAAAAAACAAAAAATGGGGCCTATTCCCACCAAAAAAAAAAAATATATATATATATATATCTATGTCTCTCTGACTTTCCCTGTAATTTTCCTATTCCAACATCCCTTGTGTGTTCCTCTTCTTCAACCATACCTCATATTTTTCTAGCTCCCATTTTCCTTGGGTGTGTACATTACTTGTGATCCCCATGCAAGTCTCACACTCATTGTTTGCTAATGTTAGCTGTGGTGATATGGTCATGTTTTCCCTTTGCCTTTATTAACTTTTTTATTAGAAAATTGATGGATTCCATTGGAATCTGTAAGTGGTGGCCAACATATTTTTATAATAGCAGATTTAGGGTGATATTCCATAGATGTCCTTAAGCTTACTGGAGAGTTTCTGTTATACATATGTATTTAAGACTGTCAAGATACTTGAATTGAGAATTTTTTTCCATAAGTTTGTTAATGTACATCACGTTTTAGCAGAGATTTTTCATTACTTACAGGTAATATTCAATGTACCATTACTATTGAGACACTCCTTTGTGTGCTGAGATATTTATAGTTCACTGTGGTACATTTACATATTACATTATTATCCACAACTTTACTGATGATATTAGTATAATACACCAGATTACATGAATGTTAAGGAATCTGGCATAAAGTAATTTTGGATGAGTTTAATAACTTAGTCTCAATATGGAATATATTAATTTGAAGGAAGACTCCAGCTCATTAAAATGGTTTTACTTTCCAAGATTTTTTTATATTTTTTACACTACTGTTCTGTCTGCTACTATTACTCAAATCAGAAGATTTTCTAATTTACTGTTAAAATTCTTATGGTATGTAAGCAAAGCTAAAATTGCCTATAAACGTTATATACGATGGAGCAGGGGAGATATTTAATTACCTGATTTGGAAACTTACATTATTGCTTCTCAAATAAAAGTCATTGTACATTGGTTAGATGATTCACATGATGCAGATTGGAAAAAACTAAATCATGTCTGAAGAAATGTTACAACTAAATGGAAATTGTTTCTGGTTGTTAGTAAGTAATTACCTACAATTTAAAATTAATTTACCAACCTACTCAAGATATATAAATTTAATCTTGAGAAATTTCAAAATCTTTTATTAACTCATGGTTGTACTTATTGATAACATTTGCTATTACTAAGGACTATCTGTTTACTCTAACAACCCCAAAAATAAATAATTGAATGGAATAACAAACATTTTACTGTCTGGTTTAATTGCTTTAAAATGATGCTCTAAAATCTAGTTCTGCGTTTTAAATGAATTTGTTATGGTAAATGATCAACAACTAATCTTCTGTTTTTGCTACTAAACCTTTCAGTTCTATAACACAAAGGAATTATTTTGATATCTCTGAACTACTAATATTCTTTATGTAAAATAATTTATGAGACACAATAATATCTACCATGCATAAATTATAAAGTAGGAATTGATAAGTTATGGGAATTTTTATTTCAAGTAGAAAAATGTTGATGATACTTAAACTTTTAATGTTAAAATTAGTTGATAACTCATCCTTCGTTCATCATTTGAAAATTTACACTTTGGAGTGTTTTCATTAGGTATTTGTTACTCCTAATATAATTTTTAAAATAATCTAAAATTTCCTGTTGGAGATGTAATATGAATATTAAAACTGACTAGAAACATATTGTATTTGAGTGTATGTTATTAAAAGACTACTGGAAAAATTAAATGAATACTTTCATACAAGTATTATAGTCTGATAATGTATCATTGTCAGTTAGCATGGTAATGTTTAATATTCTATATTTTAAAGCAAATGTTTTCATTTTATTGTATAATTTTGTATATTCCTAACTTGTTAAGTAGTAGTTAGTGGAGCTTTTCTCCCCGGGCCTCCACTGAAAATGGACATGTATCCAGTTGGACTAGCCCGGTTAACAAATGTAAAATAAATGTAAAATAAATAAATAAATAAAATTCTATTTTCTGATTCTGAAACCAAAGACCAATCTTATATTTTTTGGAGTATTTTAGCAATCATGAGGAAAGTAATCACAAGAAAGTGGAAGGGTTCTGAGTAACCCCAAGTTAACAACTTTTTGAATCTCCTAAATAGTGATCTTAAAAATATGACATTATGAGGTCAAGATCAACTAAAACTGTTACTATTTTAATCCTTGGAGCAATGCTCTTCAATTGATTGACAATGTGAGATGAAGTAAAATTAGCTTATTTTCTCATTTTCTGACTGGAATATGTTTTAAATAGGTTTAAATACTTATGTTTTAGTCTAATATACACATTATAAATGACTAATTATATTGATCAAATGTCAATTATTTGCTTAGTATTCAATAAAGTATGTTTAGTAAAAAAAAAAAAAAAAGAAAATGACAGATACAGTTTGAGAAACTGTATTGTATTTAAGGTAATGAATTAAAGTTATAATTTTACTTCTCAAGACCTGTACATTAAGTCCTCACCAAAAATAGATAGTCACATTGAATCACAGCAAGATATAGCCTTATGTGAAATTTCCATATCTATGTTACTATATAGAGAAAAGGTACATTTTATTCAGATAAATATACTCATCTTTTATATTTATGCTCCATTTTTACAAGTCTTTTTTGTCAAAACAGTCTTTCACCTAGGTCTCTCTGCTTGTCTCTTTTGGCTTGTATGGCTCCAGTCCATTTCTTCCTGAATATTGACAATCTCTTTAGATTCAAGAAAAGAAAGGGCATCTTCTGAAGAATCAAGTGTATGTGTTCTTTGTGACAGAAATATATTTAATCTTTCTAGAAATAAAATGTGACATTTATATTGAATTTTATGGACTTTACCAATGGCAAGCAAGCCATCTGTTTTTCCATTACGTACCATGAATAATTATTAAATTTGCTGCAAAAACTACTGATTTTCAGTGGAGGGTTTGCCCAAGCAGTTCCAATAAATTATTAATCCAAATTGGGATTAATTTAACAATTTTCAACTTTGGAGGAATTAATTCCTTAGGCAGATGATTTGAGAAAACTCTTTAAGCTCTGTCTGTACCATGGGACAAAGTCACCTGAACATTTGACACTTTTGAAATCAAGCTGATGAGAACATTAACCATATATTCACCTTCCATTTTTTGAGGCTTACCATTTTATTTCTCTCCCAGTTTTCTAGTTCATCTGCCTTTTCTGATAGCCATTTATTTAGTTTTAGCAAAACTTTAGTGTTTTTTTCATGCTTGCCAATTCTGCTAGATATATCATTTAAACCTGTCACTATACACCAATATATCATTTAAACTTGTCACTATACACCTAAATGAGAATCTTGTTGCTGGATCGTATTTTTTAGAAATTCAAATTGCCTATTGCCAGTCTTTTGCATACTCTACCTTCACATTCATATTCTTTATTTTATTTTGTTTTATTTGTTTATTGTTGATGGCTCCTCTACCGACACCTAATCGGTCCATTTGTTCTGTAGTTATAGAAACTGGGAATTTCTGAAAGGGTGAAATCCCTTTTGTTCCTTAATGGGTATCCCCACAATGAACTTGTCTATTTATTGTGAGAGTTCATAGGCTCATAGGAGGTTACTTGGCTAATGACCCTAGTTACCCTTACAAACTTAGCTATGTTATACCTGAGTTACCATACGTGACCTTGGTTAGATGGCCATTATTAGCAGAGTGAGTCTATGGTCAGCACGTCTAATGTGTGGATGTAAAAATTCAATGACCCTAAATACAAACTGATGGGAAAAACCCTGTTCCTGTACATGTTTTGCTAGGGAGTTGGTCTCTATACCCCTTTGTATATCCGATCTGTGTTCTATTATCCTGTCACATAGTCTTTTTGTTGATTTTACTACATAGAATCCTGAACATAATGTTCAGGTAGCCAGGTATGCAACAACATATGTATTACAGGTAGCTATACAGTTAAATGCAAATTTTCTTTTAGTAACATATTGCACAAATTCATTGGAATAACATATACATGAACAGCAAGAGCAATTGTAACATGGCACAGTTCCTTTGGTATTATAGTTGACACAATAATTTTTATTTAGGGAGAAATCTTTATAAGTGTTGTTTTAAATTTTCACAATTCTTATATGTGAATAAGGGTTTTTTGGGAAGCCATTTTTCATGACCAGGTATAGCTTTCAGTATATCCCAATTATTAATTGGAAAAACAAAAGAAGCACTCCATGGATTAACGGCAACTCTTTATTGTAGAATAAAAAACAGTACAGACTTCAAAGACACTTGGGTATTTAAATGCAGTCAGGATAAGTGTCTTTGAAGTCTGAAGAAACGTTCCGTTAAGCCGTGGAGTGCTTCTTTTGTTTTTCCAATTTGTAACAGAGATTTTTCTTGAGAGGCACCTAACCCAGGACTGGTTTGTTTTATTTGAATATCCCAATTATTCCTAATTCTCTCAACCAATTCACTTGCTCTATTATATGTCATTAAGTATCTAAGGGGTTGTGTACCATTCCTTTCTTGTTGTGTATCACTATCAGTACTATATGAAAAGAAAGGTTTAGCCTGTCTGTCCCGCAGTCTCATTACATCATCTCTAACCACACTTAATTCACTAGCATCATAGCCCCTTGCCAAAAACTCATTAGTCATTTGGTCCATTTGTTTAACACAGGAGTCCAATCATGTATTGAGCCTACTGGCTCATATATATTGACTCCTAGTGATACCTTTAAAAGTGTGCTTAGCATGCATACTGCTCTTATGAAGGAATTTATTTGTATGCATATCCTTCCTATATATGCAGGTATCCAGGCCACTGTCAGTTAAAAAAATTAAAACGTCAAGAAAGTGTATTCCAATATCAGACATGTTCATCTCAAACTTTAAAAAATCAGTGGTCTGGTCCAGATTGGATATATGTAGAGGTATAGAGACCAACTTCCTAGCAAAACATGTACACGGGCAGCGTGTTTCCCATCAGTTTGCATTTAGGGTCATTGAATTTTTGCATCCACACATTAGACATGGTGACATTATTAATAGATTTGACACAAAAGAATATGAATGGATCATCCACTTAAAAGCTGATATATATCAGGTTTAAATAAACAGGTGACCCTTAAACCTATTTTAAAGTCCAAACAACAAATGGTTAAATAAGAAAATTCTATACTGTTTAGAATTATTGCCTTTTTATAACTATTATGTTTTTTGCATAATTGTTATTTATTCCTTATGTACCTAATCCTTTAATTAATATGCCTGTGTGATAGGATGGGCTATGTCACATGTTATAACAATTTTTAGTATTTAAATGGATGCTGGTTTTAAAGTGTTTTGAAACACTGAAGGACTTGATGTCTGAAAGCTTTATTTGGAATAAATGGTTCACATTGTGAAGAGTGCTTTGCTGTTTCATATTTCTTTGTTTTTGCTACACTTCACTTTACCAACCTGCACACCTTGGATACTTTGCATAATTACGTCTCTCCCATACTATATTTGTTCACTTTAGGAGCAAGTGGTTGTCAATATATATGAGGCAATTACTACATTGTCTCGATGCCCATATCAATCAGGCTGGTCGGAGAAATGGTGGGAAACTGACCATCCATTATATAAGGTCAATACCATGTGTACTATTAGGGAGTGGGCAAGTTAGATCAGTTTTTGCTCTAGGATTAATAAGGGAGCTTATTCTATTAAATGTTAGGGATTGAAAATTGTGGCAATGCTGCTCAGTGAGCAGCTGAGTTGCCCAAAGTGCAGCAGAGAATCTTGGGAGTTAGGTGGTAAGGAGTGGGCAAGCTTTGCTGATCCTAATTGAACTTGGATCACCTGCACTCTAGTCAGGGCTTCATCCATCTGTACTAAAGAACTGACTCAAAATTTATCAACTAAGTTTTAAAAAACAAAAAAAAATCACAACAGAAGAAATTGAAGAAAGTGTTAAAAGCTTAAATAAAGTAAGGTCCCTGGTCCCACAAGAATCTGCAAATAAATCAATGAAGTTTTGAACAAACATTCACAAAAGAAGGAATTAAGAAAAGTATTAAAGACATCTAACACTGATAAATCATTATTTTTTCTACAATAATATTTTTAAAATAACAGCAAATGGGAATACCTTCATAGTGTCTACAATTAAGATATGTTTCTAGATGACTACTGAACCCTACTGTAGAATTTAGACAAGTCTACCAAAGTTAGATATATCAGAATGTTTATGTTTCGTTAGTCAAACTTAAAGCTACCTTTGGTAAAAGAGTAGACAAAGGATATTTCTGATAATGAAACATAAAGGATTTTTCATCTCAGATTACAAACATAACATTAACATATAATTTCACATGGCACAGGTTAACATAAATGAAATACATTTTACACAAGGGTTTAACATCAGTAAAGCAGTAAGGCAAAGTTCACTCCTTGACAATGTTTGATATAAACCACCAATACGTTTTCAGTATTAGAATACATAATGACAGTTCCCAAGAATAGGTAAATTCTACATTCAGCTATAAGATATGTGATGATTTATTAATTATGGCAAATTTATATGAGACTTTACTAAACAAAATGAACGTATAGACAAAGTCATCTTAGCCCATAACTTTGCAATTAATAAAAAAAAACAAGCTAAGGATTTATTATCAGAGTAAAAGAGGAAGAATAAAGCCAGCTTGAGAAAGAAATATTAGAAGAGGTCATCTCATTCATTTACTTAGGAATTATTTTGGAACAGACATGGAGCATATTAAAAAACTAAGACTGAAAACATTTGTAAGACTTTATATGATATGAATAGTGACTTAGAAGTTATGACTATTGTACCCGTAAACAACTCAAGTACAGTGTCTTATGGAGCCAAACTGTGTTCAAAAAGGAATAAAAATATAGTATCTTATGGAATCAAACTGTGGTTAGAAGGGAAGACTGCAGGGTTATCTAAAACAGTGTATAACATAATAAGGACAGATTTTACATTTACTAGCCTTGTTTCCAGAATTTTACCTAAAATATGAGTTTGATGAGGTAAAAGAACAGGCCTTACTTGATGCACAAGTGTTACTTAGATGGATAATGACAAATGGATTTACTGAACTGGATTAAGATAAAGGGACTACAGAAAATGAGATTCTAGTGCAAGTATGTGAGGAAAAGAACTAATCAGATGAAAAAAATCAGACAGAGTGAATTCACAGACCAGAGCCTACAAATTCTGGAAAGGTAAGTATTTGCAGAAGTTTTGACCTTTGAGAGAAAAATATATGCCACACTTAAGATTGAACCAAAATATTTGGTGGGAAACAGAATTAAAACAAGAATTAAAAGAAACTGAAAAAAAGCAGATTCTCAAATTATGTTTTATGTAGAACATTTGAAACACTGGAATAATGTCGACCATGTTTGTGATCTGAAAAGCAAAGTAATGAGGACTATGCATGTTGAGATATAAATGTAAAGTTCAAACTAGCAATTAATAAAATTACAGACAGTGGAGAAAGAGTTGTCAACCTTTGTCAATGTAATTTAGTAATAAAGATGACTTGAAAATACTCATTGAATAAAGATATGTCCATGAAAGAGATTTTAGTCCTAATTATAAAAATGTACTACCCTTACAACCATGAGATCTTTTTGACTTTATTGTTCACAATAATGAAAGGGTATACCATAAAAAAAAAACATTAGCCCACGTTCTTTTAATGATGCAGAGGAGTCAAGGGAAAAAGGCTGACAATGATTCATTAGTTAGTTATAAATAAATATTCATATACAAATAGATGTATTTTGAGATAGCAGTCTTTTATTAGTATTGAGATATTGGACATGCATTTACAGTCAATGACTAAGGCAGTTGACTATTATGTGTACATCCATATACAATAGGTCAATCATACATAATGTGTGTTTATACAACTGCAGGCAGAAGTGAATGATGAATAATCATTTGTTTGCTTCTATTGGAAATACTTTGTGGGAGGTCGTGGAACAGGAGAGAATGGAAACTTGTTGTGAGAGTTGTACTGTTTTGCTGCTGTTATTGTTGTCATACCTTTGGAACTGATGTTTGTTTTCAGTCCTTTGGAACTGATGTCTTAATATTTGCTGTTTTTGTACTTTGATATTTCAAAGTATTTCTGTGTGTGTGTGTGTGTGTGTGTGTGTGTGTGTGTGTGTGTGTGTGTGTGCCCACCTGTGTCTGTGTGTATACACTATCTGTGCATATGTGCACATGGGTTTCATTTGTTTAGTCCAATGTTTGAAAATACCAGACATGCTTGTTGCCAGCCCATTAGATCAAAATTTCACAATTTTGGAAATGCTGGTATTTGCTTGAGGGAGTTCCCAGTACAATGTAAAGAGGGATTTTGCCCTTTCTCCACTGTTTGGCATCCTGGACTTGGCATATATAAGTAGCAGGAGGTATTGGGCTTAAGATGGGCTTGCCCTCTTGCATAAAAGCTGTTTTTTTCTATTTTATTTTGGGCTTCAAACATATGTTTGTTTGATTGTTGTCTCAGATTTTATATATCTATATATATATATATATATATATATATATATATATATATATGTGTGTGTGTGTGTGTGTGTGTGTGTGTGTGTGTGTGTGTGTGTGTGTGTGTGTGTGTGTGTATGTGTGTGTGTGTGTGTGTGTGTATGGACATACTGAATTTTATTGAACTACCCAAATATAGACATTTGCGTCAACCAGAGAATGTTCGCATAATACTATGCATATGTTGAGCAATAATCACACATTTAAAAAATAGCAAAACATTTTTGCAGGGGAGAGTCCCCCCCTTGCATCCATCCATCCTCAAGTCCTTTTCCCATTTATACCCATGAGGTCAAGGTATCACTTCAGCAGTGAAAGTTATCTAGACCCAAGGTTCACACCACTGGGTGACTAGCCCTGCTGCGGCTGTTCTTCCATGCCACACACTTGCACGCTCACTCATACCTATGGTCAATTTAGAGTGCCCACTCCACCTAATGCATGTCTTTAGAATGTGGGAGGAAAATGAGGCACCAAAAGGAAACCCATGTGACTGCATCAAAATTGTTTTATTGCTACTATTTTGTGTTTGCCTGGAATAAATTTGCATGTTTTGTGAGTTTCTTTGCAGTCATTCTTTTTTGGTTATTTGTGCTTTTTGCGACTGTGGAGGTGGTTTCTTTTGAAAAGGCAAATTTCAAATCCTCAACATACATCTGACACAGTTAAATGCCATCAGTATTTGAAGAAGTGAATTTTTGAACTATTTTGCTAGTATTTCAAGGGCTCAAACTTTTATTATTTTTACAGGAACCCATATACATTATATATATGGATCTAGGACTGTTGATCGAAAGAGCAAAAGCCCAAATCCATTACCACCGAACACACTTTAGTGAAAGCGCTTTAATCGAAAAAGCACTTTCGTTAAAGTATGGTAAAAAAAAAAAATCTACTTGAATGCAGGGGGGCAAGCCCCCCTGCACCTCCCCACTTTAATATTCTCGCTCCAGGATTGCATTACAGTGGGGAATAGGGAATTTTCCCTTACTGCACCGTAGTATAAGCAGAACAAGCAGCATACTTACGTGAAAGTGCTGCTTTGGTGAACAGCACTTTCGCGCAAATATGCTCGCCAAATTGGGATTTGATGAAGGATGCAGTCGAGCATCTGTACAGATCCCATATTTATTTATTTATTTGCAGTTTGATTACCGGGGAAGTCCACTGGGCCGAATTGACCCATTTTCAGTTGTGGCCTGGGGAAAAAAAGCTCCAAGATGCATTATACAATTTAGATATAACTGACAGTTAATATTAAAGATAATTGTAGAATAGTTACTCATAAAGGCATTCAATATCATGCATAGTTAAATTCATTAAGCTTGAAGGTAGGGATCATACAGTTTCATTTGAGAAAAACAGATATGTGTTAGGTGTGGAAACAGTTTACATACAAACTTTTTAAGAAAATGTAAATATGCTTTACATACACACATCAACAGTAGAATGCTATTTATAATATTTACAAGGTTGGGCTGTGTAAGGGTAGCTGTAGGAGTTGTTGAGAGCTTAGAGAGAATCTATAGAAATTGTTGAGAGCTTAGATAGGCTCATAGGAAGATAATTATGAGAGTTGTAGAGCTTGGGAACCAGAGAGAGAGACCCCCTTTGATTAGGTTGGGTGAAGGCAGGTACATTTCCATTTAGTGGACAGGTGTTTGAATAGTTGGGTTTTGAAGTTTTCTGAGTTTGGTATGGTTCTTGGTGTGGAGGGAAGGGAATTCCATTTTTTGCCTAGTGAGAAAGATAGGAGAAGTTGGCCAGCAGGATATTTAGGTTTATGGATAGCAATTAATTTCTGATTTTAAGATCTGAGAGCTCTGTTGGCTATTGGGTGTATAAGGGGGAAGGATGTTAGTTAGACTGGGATATTTTGTTGGGTAAAATATGAGTCTATATGCAATAGTGAGTTGAAGATAGTCTAGGTAGTTTGGGAGTTCAAGCCAATTCAGGGGTTGTAGGGTTAGGCATTGATGGGTGGTATTTTTAGATTTAGAAGCAAATTTAGAGATTTTGTTGTAGCAGTTTTCTAGTTTAGAGGTGACAGAGAAGGACAGGTTGATTAGGAGAGGGGTTCCATATAATAAGGAAGGAAGAAAATAAGTCGAGGCCAGAGCTTGCCTGGTAGAGTTGGAGAGAAAGCGATTAATCCTATACAGCATGCCTAGCTTTTGGTGGGTTTTCTTAACATTTTGTTGAATATGAAAATCAAACTTGAGGTGTTCATCTACAGTAATGCCAAGTAGTTTGGCAGAGGGGACCACTTCTATAGGTGAGTTGGTTTGACTATAGACTTTGAAGTTGTTTTTATCATAGGTGAGGGTCTTTGTGGGAGGGAATAGTAGAATCTTTGATTTATTTGCATTGAGAGAGAGGTGGTTTTGGTGCATCCAGCTTTCAGTTGTTGAGAAGGCAGTTTGGGTTTTAATCAGCAATTCAGAGATGCTTGAGGCAGAGCAGACCAAGGTGGAATCATCTGCGTACTGAATGATTTTAACATCAGGAATAGCAGTGTGAAAGTTATTGAAGAAGATGTTAAAAAGCATTGGCCCAAGCATGGATCCCTGTGGTATTCCAGTTGGGGTAGGTAGGAAGGAAGAGATGGAGTTCTTCTATTTGACTGCCTGTGATCTGTCTGATAGATAGCTGGAGAACCAGGATAAAGCATTATGTGAGAGATTAAGGTTTAAGAGATGACAGAGAAGGTGCTTGTGGGAAACAGTATCAAAGGCTTTAGATAGATCGAGTAAAACAGTAGAAACTAAGTGTCCTGAATCTCGGGCTTGATTGACAGTTTCTAGGAAAGACAGTAGAGCAGTTATTGTGCTGTGGCCTGGACAGAATCCATGCTGCATAGGAGTGAGAAGATTGTTTTGAGTCAGGAAAGGCATAAGTTGGAGATGGATGCATTTTTCTATGATTTTGGAGATTGGTGAGAGCAAAGCAATGGGGCAAAAGTTTGAGATGCTGGTATTTTTGCCTCCTTTATGAAGAGAAAGAATATAAGCTGAGCGCCAGAATTTGGGGACGTAGGATTGTTTTATGGATCGGTTAATAATGATGCTGATTGGGAGAGCAATGCCATCAGCAGCACATTTTAGGAAGGAAGAGAGAATATTGTCGGGAGCTTTAGAGCAAGGTTTAAGTTTGGACAAAAGATTTTTTATAAAGTTAGTGAAGATGGATTTGAGTTCAAACAGATGAGGTGAGTTAGAAGGGGGTGAGTGTAGAGCAGTTGGGTTATTACTCGGAAATGTCTTGGTGAGGGTAGTAATAGTTTCTATGAAAAATGAGTTAAATTCAAAGCCTAGTTCGAGGTCAGATTTACTTGGGTCAGGACAGGGATTATTCTTGGAGCCTGGATTGAGGAGTGAGTTTATTGAGTTCCAGAATTTGTGGGGGGTTTATTGTTATTGGACTGCAGTTTGATATAGTAGGATTTTTTTTGTCTTTGGTGATTAGTCATTTTGCACAGTTGCGGAGCTGTTTATATTGGAGCAAGGTATCGGCCAGTTTATTGATTTAGTAAAGCTTCCATAGTTGATCTCTGTGGTGCATAATCTGTTTTGTCTCTTTGGATAGCCAAGGAGCAGTTTTAGTTTTATCCTTTTGTTTCTTAGTGGGGCTAGTGAGTTTAAAGTATCAAGGAAGATAGAGTTGAAGTATTCTATAGCCTTGTCAAGAGGAAGACTGTTTAGAATTTGCCAGTTCATTTGTTTGAAAGTATTTGAGAAAGTAGTTGGGTTGAAGCTACTGAGGTTATGAGTTTGAATGTATTGATGCTGGTGTGGGGAGGAACTAGTTGAGCGATGCATAAAGGCTGGGAGGTGGTTGCTAAATGTATCAGGAATTGTGCCAGAATTGGTTATTCTATTTTGATCTGAAACTAGGATCCAACCTATAGTGGATCCGGGAGAGTTTATTTTGTTAGGTCGAGTGATGGAGAGGATTATTTCAGTGAAGTTATAGAGGTTAATGGATAGGGAGGGAGAGAGGCAATTGATTTTATTCCAGTCGATATTCACATCACCAAGGATATAAGTTTCATAGTTAATTTCAGTAGAGGCACATAGGAAAATATTTTCGAGTGTAGAGATAGTTACCAGGTGAGATATATAGGGCAACAATACAGATATTTTTATGTTTATTTAGTTTTAGAATTTGAGCAGTTAGTTCAGTGTTCTGGAATTGAGGAATTGAAATTTGGAGGGGAATTAAGGTAAGAAGGTTGGAGTAGACTAGGGCAGTGCTGCCACCATTTTTATTTAGTCAGTCATTTCTAAAACCATGAAATCCTGGGGGCAGAATCTCAGAGTTGGAGATAAAGGGCTTGAGCCAGGTTTCGGAGATGGATAAGATATATGGTTGGTTATTGCTTAATCAAGCTTGAAATTGGTGTACTTTGTTGTTTTGACTTTGTGCATTAATTGTAAAAATCTTTAGGGTGTTGAGATAGGAGGAAGTGGGTAAGGGATGAGTGTTGTTAATAAAGGATGTAGGACCAGGGTTAGGATGGATATCACCAGCTTGGACTAGGTTGTTGAAGGAGATATCCTTTAGCCATATTGGTCTGTCAGGCATGAATTTTGGTAGATTGTAGATTGGAGCAGGTGACAGTGTCTTGAATTTAGAAGAGAAGAGTTTAGGGTGAAATAGGTGCAGAAGGTTGGGCTGAATGAGAGAAGAGGAGATAGAGAGGAAATTGGAGTAAGAGTGAGGGAGAAGGTGGGTTTGTATGGTAGTTGTCTTTGTAGGTGGTATTGGACAAGCATAGGTGGAATATGAGGTAGCATAGTATAAAGGAAGTAGGAACAAAGACGAGGCTGTGGAACTGTAGGATGTGACAACTTGAGGAGAGTATGTTGGAGCAAAGAGAGAGTGGTATGAGTGGTTGTGAAAATAGAGAAGGCTATGAAGAAGAAAGGGTTTAAAAAGTGATGGAGGTATTCTAGAGATTTAAAGAAAGAGGAGGGGACTATAATTATTGGGTGGAGTACAGATTACACAGTTTAAGAAGGATGACTATAGGTGGGAGGAGTAATGAGTGGAAGCTGGTACTGGGTAATTAGGCTGAGAGGGTGAGGTAAGACAGGAATAAAGCTAGAAGTACTGGGGGGTGTGGGAATTGGGGGCAGGGTAGGGGAGTGGAGTGAGCCTGTAGGGCGAATGGAGCGGGAAAGAACACTAGAGGTGACTATGGGAGAAAAAGTATCAGCAAAGAGCAGTTTAAAGGCTGTAGTTGGAAGGTATGAGCTTAATATTTCCAGCCAGAAAATGAAGGATGCCTTTACAGAGGGTGGTTTAGCAGGGGGGAGAAGATATTTACAGTCTAAGGATATTAACTCACAACTAACTGTGAAAAAATAAAACTTGTTGGGATTATAAAGAATATCTAGGATTTATATTGGTAGATGCTGCCACCTAAATGTAGAAGGAGATAGCAAACAACAGGGATAGTTGGACCAGTCTTGGGTTTAAATATATTCTAGGGTAGTGATAACAGGAGGGGGAAAGGGCAAACAGTCTGCGGTAGGCTGCTGGAATGCACATACAGGAGGGCAGACTAACTCTATAGATAGTACATCAAGTCTACATTTAATTAGTGTTAAGCAACATACATTTACACAATCTTGTTGGGGGGGTCTTCTCAGTAGTATTTTTCTAAGTACCAGGCAAGCTGGCCAATTCAGGGTGTCTTCAGGTGATGGCCGGAGGTATTCCTTTTGTGTTTAAAGCAGGGAGGGAGCACCCGGGATGGATTACTGTACAGGGGAGGGAGACAACACTGAGTTAGTTAATATTGCAGATGTAGAGGGGAAAGGTAGCAGGTAAGGGATGTGTAGAGAAGAAGGAAGGGTGTAAAAAAGCACAGTAGTAGAGAGAGGCTATGGTTAGATGAGGCTGGAGCAAGTATGTAGAGGAAGATTAGGTTTAGGGGATTAACAATGGAAAGCAGCAGACATTATGCTATGATTCAACAATACAAGTTGGACAATATAGGCTCCATTAATAGAACAAACCATTCATTCAGCAGTTCAGCATGCTATCAGTGACCCTAGTCCGTTTGAGAGGACAGGGTTATGCAGCAGTAGAGCCAAATATAAGCAGCAGAAAGCAAAGGGTAAATGATAAAGTAATACTATAAAATCTCTAAACAGTGAAATATATAGTGCTCAACAGACTAACACAGTAAACTATGATATGTTCATGCTGTGCAATAACTTGTGCTGAACAGTTTTCAAAACAGTTTTCACAACAATATAATAGCAGTGTGTTGCCCTCATAGAGACAAATGGAAAAGAAAAATAGCTGCTATGCCAGTAATTAATCTAAAGGCTCTAGTAGGACCATTGATCCACCTTAAAAGAGAAATAAAGGCCTTCAACGATATACGTTCATTGGCGTCCTTTTAACAGGACATCTGGGAGCAGACTAGGCCAGCAAAGTGCAACAGTCGAGCCCTGTATACTCAGACTAAAGTAATGCAGCTGGTGACAACAAAAGAGACCCACTCGTCCCAAAGAGCAGCTTACAGCTGCTAAACTGGTAATTAACCTAAGCATAGGGCAAATGACACAGTACAAAGCAAGCAGTCAAACAGTACAGTATATAGGGCAAAACCGTCCCCAAAACCGTGTAGAAGCTGTGCGGAGCCCTTATAGTTACAAATAGAAAGAAAAATGGCTGCTAAACCTGATTTTAAGCGGAAGGCTTGAAGGGGGATTGTTATTCCACCTTAAGAGGCTATCCGGCATTCAGCGATGCACTTTGGTTGGCGTCCTTTTAACAGGACATCATTACACCAAGTTACTGATCGTGACAAGCCAGCAGTATTCGATCAAGCACCTTGTACCCATACTAAATTAATGCAGCATTAGTCAGTATAGAAAAGAGCCCCACCCATCCCAAAAGCAACTTGCAGAGGTCAAAAACACATGTAGGTCACAGATAAATGAAGCCGTCAGCACAAGGCCAACAATAACCTTACAACACAGTTACAAACATTGCATTGGAGTGATAGCCATCAGCACAAGGCCATCTATAACCCTAAAACACAGTTACAAGTAAAAATGTGGAGTTTAGTACAATAGTTGCTTAGGGGCTTGCAAATGATAGACAGATATGCTGAAAGACCTACCAGGAGGTGAAAACAAGCAGCCAAAACCGCAGGACCAGCACAGAGGAGCTGTGGATGCTCAGGACAGGATTTAAAAATGGCACCACAGTCCTTGGGAGATATAAGTAAACTCCAGGAGGAAACTAGCTATGGGGGAGGGGATAGGTGGAGGGAAGGTGGTTGGACTAGAGAGGTAGAAGGTAGGAGGGACTAAAGGGGTGGAAAGTTGGTAGGAAGAAAAGTTCCAGGAGGGGGGAGGACTTAATAGAGGTGAGTATGGCAGAAAAAGTATCAGCAAAGAACAATTTAAAGGCTGTAGTGGGAAGGTATGAGCTAAATATTTCCAGCCAGAAAATGAAGGCTGCCTTTACAGAGGGTGGTTTAGCAGGGGGGAGAATATATTTACAGTCTAAGGATATTAACTCACAACCAACTGTTTGTGAAAAAAATAAAACTTGTTGGGATTATAAAGAATATCTAGGATTTATATTGGTAGATGCTGCCACCTAAAGGTAGAAGGAGATAGCAAACAGCAGGGATAGTGGGACCAGTCTTGGGTTTAAACATATTCTAGGGTAGTGATAGGAGGGTGAGAGGGCAAACGGACTGCTGTAGGCTGCTAGAATGCGCACACGGGAGGGCAGACTAACTCTATAGATAGTACATCAAGTCTACATTTAATTAGTGTTAAGCAACATACATTTACACAATCTTGTTGAGGGGGGGGGGGTCTTCTCAGTAGTATTTTTCTAAGTACCAGGCAAGCTGGCCAATTCAGGGTGTCTTCAGGTGATGGCTGGAGGTAATCCTTTTGCGTTTAAAGCAGGGAGGCAGCACCCCGGATAGATTACTGTAGAGGAGTGGGAGTTAATATTGCAGATGTAGAGGGAACGGTAGCAGGTAAGGGATGTTTAGAGAAGAAGGGAGGGTGTAACAAAGCACAGTAGTAGAGAGACACTATGGTGTTAGATGAGGCTGGAGCAAGTATGTAGAGGAAGATTAGGTTTAGGGGATTAACAATGGAAAGCAGCAGACATTATGCTATGATTCAACAATACAAGTTGGGCAATATAGGCTCCATTAAATAGAACAAAACATTCATTCAGCAGTTCAGCATGCTATCAGTGACCCTAGTCCGTTTGAGAGGACAGGGTTATACAGCAGTAGAACCAAATATAAGCAGCAGAAAGTAAGGGGTAAATGATAAAGTAATACTATAAAATCTCTAAACAGTGCAATATATAGTGCTCAACAGACTAACACAGTAAACTATGATATGTTCATGCTGTGCAATAACTTGTGCTGAACAGTTTTCAAAACAGTTTTCACAACAATATAGTAGCCGTGTGGTGCCCTTATAGAGACAAATGGAAAAGAAAAATAGCTGCTAAGCCAGTAGTTAAGCTAAAGGCTCTAGTAGGACCACTGATCCACCTTAAAAGAGAAATAAAGGCCTTCAATGATATATGTTCATTGGCGTCCTTTTAACAGGACATCGGGGAGCAGACTAGGCCAGCAAAGTGCAACAGTCGAGCCCTGTATACTCAGACTAAAGTAAGGCAGCTGGCGACAACATAAGAGACCCACTCGGCCTCAAAATCAGCTTACAGCTGCTAAGTCGGTAATTAACCTAAGTAAAGGGCAAATGACACAGTACAAAGCAAGCAGTCAAACAGTACAGTATATAGGGCAAAATGGTCCCCAAAACCGTGTAGAAGCTGTGCGGAGCCCTTATAGTTACAAATGGAAAGAAAAATGGCTGCTAAACCTGATTTTAAGTGGAAGACTTGAAGGGGAATTGTTATTTCACCTTAAGAGGCTATCTGGCATTCAGCGATGCACTTTGGTTGGCGTCCTTTTAACAGGACATCATTACACTAGGTTTCTGGTCGTGACAAGCCAGCAGTATTCAATCAAGCCCCTTGTACATATACTAAATTAATGGAGCATTAGTCAGTGTAGAAAAGAGCCCCACTCATCCCAAAAGCAGCTTGCAGAGGTCAAAAGCACATGTAGGTCACAGATAAATGAAGCCGTCAGCACAAGGCCAACAATAACCTTACAACACAGTTACAAACATTGCATTGGAGTGATAGCCATCAGCACAAGGCCATCTATAACCCTAAAACACAGCTACAAGTAAAAACATGGAGTTTAGTACAATAGTTGCTTAGAGGCTTGCAAATGATAGATATGCTGAAAAGACCTACCAGGAGGTGAAAACAAGCAGCCTAAACTGCACGACCAGCACAGAGGAGCTGTGGATGCTCAGGACAGGATTTAAAAATGGCACCACAGTCCTTGGGAGATATAAGTAAACTCCAGGAGGAAACTAGCTATGGGGGAGGGGATAGGTGGAGGGAAGGTGGTTGGGCTAGAGGGTAGAAGGTAGGAGAGACTAAAGGGGTGGAAAGTTGGTAGGAAGAAAAGTTCCAGGAGGGGGGGAAGGCTTAATAGAGGTGAGTATGGCAGAAAAAGTATCAGCAAAGAGCAGTTTAAAGACTGTAGTTGGAAGGTATGGGCTAAATATTTCCAGCCAGAAAATGAAGGCTGTCTTTACAGAGGGTGGTTTAGCAGGGGGAAGAAGATATTTATAAGGATATTAACTCACAACCGTTTGTG